>NW_026570414.1:0-165191 GCF_019649055.1 Paramacrobiotus metropolitanus | reverse complement strand
ACACTGTTGGTTGTGGATCCGACGACTACATTCAGTGTAGAGATTGGATTGTCCACCAGACAATCGCTCTTGTTGCGGTAGCACGACCTACATTTCCCTCGCAACGATGACGTTCTTTATGATGATACGGTCGATCGCAATCATTGTAGATGTAGAGTGAGCCTGTCGCGGTTGTGACCAGGTCAAAATGCTCATTGTCCAGCAACAAAAAATCTCCTCCTATCATGGGTTTTACGCTCGCCCTTGCAATATTCATGTCGCCTTAATTGGCCGATATAACTTTAATTTGAAACTCGGGAAATTCATTTTCCTGTTGCACGCCTAGGGCATCAAGGTCGCAGTATGGCCAGGTTGCAGATCACAGTTATCCATTATCTTAGTGGTTTCCGCTTCCAAATTGCGAGTGCGGTTTGCGCGAATATAATTGTTCCATTCATTCTTATGCTGCGGAACTTCAAGGTCATGCGTCAGGCAAAATTTTCCTTGGATCAACGCGGCGGGCAAGCACAGGTTGTTCTATACACGGACGCTTACAATGGATTTCTTGAAACGATTTCTGTCATGTTCAGCGTGCTGATGCCTGAAGAACCAGGATCCACCAGCTGGCATGATAGAACGCCAGATCCGTATGATGAATGAATCGTCAATCACCAATTTCTGGCCGGAGTTTAGAAGCTCAATACGATGCATAAAGGCAAGTATGCTAAAGTCAGAGAGCTTTCGCGTGGTTAAATAGAACGCTCTTTCAAGCCCATCCGATTTGAGAGCCACAACAACACAGTCCGTCGGGCAAATTCTTTTAAAAGCACAAATCCATTATGACGCGCAAGATTTCCGGCATGCTAAGCATGGTTTCTTCTTTCGGAAAAATTTGCGGTAGCGAGGCTATCTGGACACGGTATTTCTGTTCAGTGCTGTTGAACGTTTTGAAAACGCGTTCCGATTCTTCGACCAATTGAAATAGAGAAATCGGGCAGTGATTCATCTCGAACACATTTCTACCAGGATCTTCATACTGCCAGTCGTCCAGTTGCGCAAGAGCGCGGCAGCTAAAGATCCTGGGTTTAACTGATCAACCTAATCTAGATGCAGCAAAGCCGTTGCTAGAGTCTATCATGTTTATTGGACTCATTGGGATTCAGTTGCGCGGTTTCCGTGCTTGATGATGTATGCGTTGCCGTCGTTATTGGCTGGCTGGTGTAGGTGGGCGTGTGGGTAGATGGAGGTTCCACTGGTAGACATACTGGCAACCTAACGTAATTAGCAGGAAACGGCAAGGTGTTTACTCACGTTTCTTTCCGGACTGTGGACAACGTTGGAAACAAAGGGCAGATAAAACCACAAAATCAGCCTGATGATAATCCACAGTGTGTCACAACACAGGAAAACAATCACCAGATTATACCGTAAATTATTAGACTATAAAATTTTCGCTGCTGCATATCGTATGCACAGCAAAAACAGACGTACCGCGTATCAGGAATTAATGGCAATTATTAAAATCCCAAACTCCGTACGTTTCTGAACTGGTTTCGGCACCAGTTTGTTACCTGTATCTTTACACGGCTAGGTCTGTGACCTTTACGATATCTCGTAACAACGATGTTTAAGTCGTTTAATACCGTAAGCTGTATTCTGCACAGATCGTAAAGTCAGAATGATTCCATCATTTCCGCCAGAAGCACACTACCACAAAATGAGACCGTCTAGCCGCATGCCAATGCATTCAGTACACAACATTTCCAAGGACATTCCTCTCCGTTATCACACTTTCCAACATACCACCCAAGACTATCGATACACTTCTCATGACAAATGAAAGTTAGTTATTCAACAGCATGAACAACAGGTGCACGCGCCGGTCATGCGCATCCACGCATCCACACGCGACTGGCAGCGCGTTGTTAGTATTATGCGGTTCCCCTTGGGAAGCGTTATCAGCGTTATGCGGCTAGCAAAGTTGGCAAAACAAGGAAGGAACCTATAACGGTATCGAAATTAAACGAGGACGAAGCGACAGTCAGAGTGCAGTCGCCCATCCTTTAAATCGACGCGTTGACGAAGGATGCGATGGCCATTCGGGCAGATTTATTGACGTGTTTCTGCAAAAGATGAGACTGCAACGAGGAGAGGCACCCAACCCGGCAACCGCATACAGAAGCCCGGATCCATACGATAAGTCTTGGCATGAAGATGGCGTATTATGCAACTTTCGAGCTACCTAATAAAAGATCATCGAGTGGAGAGCGTGAGGATAGTCCACCAAAATATCAGCGTATGCAGTCCACAGTTCGTGTAGTGGAACCATTGGTAGTAACGGTACCGGGTGATGAACCGATGGATACATCATCACAAGAGAACGTTGTCCAAAAGGAATGTAATCCTTTACAGCGATCTTCAGCCGTCGACACCGGCGAGTAAGGCACCGCCGCGACGTGAGCAGGGAGGTCGTCATGAAATAGATAACCGACGGGAACCGGAACGCCGACGAGAATCAGATGGCCGTCGAGAAGAATAAACCGTCCATGTTCAATAACCAACCAAGACGTCCTGACCTGATTAGCAAAACGTACAACATGGACGACGTCGAGGATCAACGAGCTGAAATCTGTCGATATCTGGGACTTGACATCGAGTCAGAATAATCGGTAACGATCCTGGCCCAGTTGCACAACTTACAACAGTTCCTAATTGACTCAGAACGAGTAGACTTCTTCGAGTGGAGATCACTACTGAATGTGCGACCACTCATTGCACATCCATTCGACAATGTAGTCTGCCAAGTTTGCTGGATTTGAATCTGCTGGGAGTTCCGTTGGATACGATCGACACCACGGGTTGGACACAGTTCCTTTGCACTGAATATGAGGAACGACGGGAATATGTGGCACAATTCGTGTTACGACACGTGAACCCAGCATTTAAGATGCCTGCGGCACGAGCAGCGATGGGACTGGTGGTCGATCCCACCAGTCATGACGCAAGAACGTGGGGACAAAAGATATTCGCGGCACGTTTAGCGCACTACCCGTCCCAAAATCAGTTGCTCTCCGATACGATGGGAGATAAAGTTCCACCGGTGTTGCGAGAAAAAGCTGCCAAACTGGGGATGCCAGCGAGACATCAGGCAATAACTCGTAAAGCGATTTATGATTTGGAGAGCACCAAAAAACTACTAGAATATGGCAAGCTCCAAGAAAGGTTCGATTCTCAGTACCAGGAGATGCTCGATCGAATGCGCGACACCATGGACACTCGACACATCGAACAAAAGATCGTGTCCATTCGTACATCAAGGAGCATTTAGTGTGGAATGGACCTCAGAATCCACCACCTTCTTAAATACCTAATGCGCCTGGTAAACGAGCTGTCAAGAATCAGAACATTCGTGATCGATATGAGGACGTTAAGCAACGTTTGGCCAACGATCATCACAACCGCAACTTGCAGCTGGAAGAACATGATGGACGACATCAGGTTGAGGCGATTAGGCGAAGTCGACAAGGAAAAGGTCGTGGTCCGCGACATATCGCCGTTCGAGTTCAGGCGAAACAGGCTGATGAAGTCGACTCAGCAGAACCGCTTGATCGATCTTCTGATCGGAATCAGACAGTCTCAACTCGAAAACGCCAGCCGCGAGATGGTAACGATGGAGATGAGTCGAACGAGATGATGGATCAGTGAAATTGACCTATAAGGAGTTGCAACGGATTAAAGTCGGTTTTCCTAGTCCATCGACTCAGTGCTCGTTTTAAGTCAGAGGATTTACGGAAATCAGCCGGATTTCTTAACGGAGTAGCTACGGTGAATTCAGCCGGCCTCTTTGAAATGGGATGTGCGGCCAGATGAACTTTACCAGGGAGGCAAGCTGAAACAAGCTTGAGAGCCGACGAGAAAATGGCTGAGTTCCCTCCATGACCTTTAATGGAGGACGAGTTGGAATTGATGACTGATCTACAATGCAGCACATCCAGAATCATCTCGCCAAGAAGATGACCTCACCACGGAGAAAGCGAATTACGCTTGTCTACATGACGTCCCTTCAATGGGCCTTCATGACCAGTATGGATCTCATCTGAACGAAGTCGTACAATAGACACGCACCTATTCCAAAGCCGAAGCAGTATTCCTAAGTCGTACATCCGATACGCACCTAATCTCAAGCGGATCTCATGTGATGAAGTCGCATTGTATGCGCGTGATGCTCAAGCGGAGCGGAATGGACCAAAAGTTCGTAAACGGTGGACAGGATACCGGTGACCTTTATAGTGGAGGATCCAAGTATACGAATTTGATTAATACTTCTCTTCATCTGTTTTAACTGTTGATTGATAGTATTTTTTTATACAGATCTCTTTATTTTCACATCGTGCATTTGGAATCGTCTATAATAGACTTGGTGTGATAAAATTGAATAAGAGAATATGATGTTTTCATTAGCATTAGAGGACGCGCAGCCAGCCAGCCAACGATCGGATTCATCGGGGACATGATCGCAGCCTCGGCGGAGCTCGGCATCCACCCAGTGGCATGTAAGCGATGGCTTCACTAGCGTTCGCCTTCGCGGCGCCACACTACGGATGACGTGTCTGTGCTGTGTTGTGTTTTGTCTCTGATTGGCTGACGGCTAAAGCCGTGCATTGTTTGCGCCTAGTGGGCGGCGCCAAAGTTCGCATGCGACCGCTGGATTTGGCTCTTCGCTCAATGTCGATCCGTAGAGATTTGCCATTCAATAAAGCTTGCTCTTGCTTGCAGATGCCGTGTGTTTAGCATTATCCGTATTATATAGCATAGCACGCTACGCAGGATCCTGTCCGTCTGGATCTCTGCCCTGGACTCATCCAGAGTTCCACATTATATATGTATGGTTAAATTTTAAATTACACTAAAATGACTTTCCGGGAAATTGATCGTAGACCACAAGAGCATCTGAGGCTGAATATGACTCTTGTATATTATGGTTCAACCGTTCAACAGTTCCCGGTAACAAAAGAACTGCATCGAAAAGCCTTTATAATTACAGCAAGTGTGCCCAGCTTTTGAAAAAATTCTTATAAACCGGCTTTTGAGCAAAGTGTGTGCATATACATTTCTGTACATCAACCAACTAGTTTAAATGCTTTTTACAAATTTTGGGTGAGAATCCAGCGCAGGATGCTTGCGTTAATGCCTGTTGACCTAAGGGCTCTGGCTTTTATCCCTAGACCTAGAACCAGGTAGGTACTCCCGGAGCACGACCGAGAAAACAACGAGGCTGCTTCCCGATTGTAGAAAACTAGTTATTCCATCAGGAAAACGGTTGTCACATACCCCTGACATGCTTTTAATGATCACTTGGTAACCCAAATTTCTGTAAATTTTGTGTTAAGTGGAAGCAGTTCCCCAAGTGAACTGGTCAACTGTAGAGAAGATGTCAGCCGTGAAGTTAAATTTTCCTGTGTCACAGGACAATGAAATCTCTCCTCGGTCACATTAATAATATGACAGGATGTTGTATCTGTCTGACAAAAATTTCGGGAAGTGAAATACGCTTGCCGTGGCTCAACATAAGTTTTTCAAAAAATGGACACTTGGCTTGAAACACCGCTTGGCTGGCGTTTTGTTTTCGCGTGAAATGGAAAGCCCTCTTTTTACATACACCGTTACTCGTATCAAGTTGCACGGTAGCAGTATTAGCATTAAATTTAATGTACAGGAATTGATACTAAACCCGATACAATACATTATTAAAATTATTTATGAATCACAGAGTAGAATGCGCAGAAACTCAAGCAAATGGAATGATACTTCAATGTATAAAGAAAACTACAGGCGTAAAATACAGACAATCAAATAAACAGGCATGCAAGCAAATACAAAATTAATAAACAAACCGAAACCACAAGGCAGAGTTAAAGGCGAAAAGCATTACGCAAAAACAAAGCTTTTGCAGGCACGCCGTACATCATCCGTCATCCAAACCAATGGGCCAATCATCGCTATCACTGTCGTTCTCCGAATCGTCATCACTGTCGTTCTCCGAATCGTCATCACTGTCGTTCTCCGAATCGTCATCACTGTCGTTCTCCGAATCGTCATCACTGTCGTTCTCCGAATGGTCTCCCTTTCCATATGCGGCTGCGATGCGACGATTTTCCTGCAGGACATAATCATAATTGTCGTCCCGATCGCGACATTCTTTCCCATCGTACACCGGCGGAAAACAGTGTTGCACCGGCAGATAGAAGGTCTGCGCGTAATCCCCTCCCGCCACTTCAACCTGCAGTTCCTTCAACATAGGCACCTCCGCCACGGTCCACTGGTTACTCTCGGCATCGTACACTTCCAAAGACGTCAGCGCCCGGTTTTGTTGATTGTTCCTGTCGACGTGGGTCGTCCGCCGCACACCCAGATCTTCCCATCCTTGAGGAAGACGGTGATGATTGCGCGCTACGTTCAGATCCGCGATGAGCTCCGGAAAAACCCGCGCGTCAATGAGACGCGACAGCTGGCGCTCGTCGCGTTGGAGTAACGCTCCGTGTAGAGCGAGGATCGTCGTACACGCAGCCGCCCGTGAAGTACAGGCAGCCTTGGAAGACGATGATCCCTGTCATGATGCAGTGTCTTTGCACCTTTCCAACTGGCATGCTTCTCCCATGTGTTGCTGTGGATATCATAGGATTCCAAGCAACTCTTAGGATGGCCATCATGTTTTTCGTCCACGGATCCAACGGACAGGAACCAGATTCGGCCGTTAGGAAGCGCGTACGGCTGCATTGAATGACTACGAAAAATGAGTAAAATAAGCTGTCATGGCAAAATATTAGATAAAACGGTACTTATTCGTGCACATAGAATATGGGCTGTGCAAAGAAGGCTTACTATGGCAGCAGGCACAATTTAGCTGCTGGGATGCACAATAAGCGGTCGTATCTTAATAATTTATGTATCTGTACCTACAGTATTGTGCTTAAATCAAACTGAGAACTGTCTTTGAGCGACGTTTCGTAAATCGGAATTTGTCCGTCCGTTGGTTAGCTTTCGCAACCGCCACAAGAAATTGCTCAGTAATCTTGGAACGTGCTGGTAAACGTAATACCGTAGCATCTTTCTGGTGCGAACAACTACCCAGTACTGTTATTTCTACACCGCGCATAATAAGTGGTTCAACAGTCCTCAACTACCTTGTAACGAAAAACCTGAACACCTACAGGCTTACAGACAACGCTTGTCTGGTTTAGGTTTTGTTTACCGGTTTGGTTTTGCACTGAAAACAAGTCGTCTTCACTCTTCAACATGCTGTGGTGGTCCGGTAGCCGGTGGTACAATATTCAAAATTATTAATTAGCATACGTTTATTCACTTTATTGTACAGGAAGTAACACTCATGGTACAGGAAGCCTTGTTACAATGCTCAAAATATTCTAAATCGGAAAATACAATTCCGAAAGAAACCAAATGAAGCTAAAATATTGAAAACATGCTCGCATAAAATACGGGCATTCAAATAAATAATTAGGCACAAATTTCAAGAGCGAATACAAATAAGTTACGGCGTAAAGCAGCGTCAAACGCGAAAATATTCCCAGCATTACGATGTAGTTACCCAAACCAGTGGATCAGGCGCGTAGGGTTTATGAAACAGCAGCAGTTACGATCGGGTCGCCTTTTCCGATTTGCATCAGAAACAAAGAGTTGCAGGTCTCCACCAGCGCTCTGCAAGAAGCAAAACGAAACGTGTTAAAAATGACAGTGAATGTGGCAATAACTAGTCATGGTTACATGTTTCGGTGTGATCCACCGAAACGCGCCACATTTCAACGCAGGAATACTGATTCAACTGGAAAGTTTAGTACATTATACGACGACGCTACGCCTGTACCTTATATCATTTCGCCGTGCCTGAAAGTGCGGCTCTTTTCCATGGTCTAGTGCGAGGTATAGGTTCCGGAGTATCTGGATACGTAAACACTTTACCGAAAAAAATCAGGCGGTCGACATGCTCAACATGGTAGTGGCTTAAAATCCGTCAGCTGTTACAGGCTCGGGTTGGACAAATTGTTGGTATAGGTCTTCATCTGCAAACAAACTCAAAACGTTACCTATTGCGAAGTTGTTAATTATACATATGACGTCTAGTTAGTTGTTAGTGGCACAGCACAATCATCTTCCTCCAATACCAAAGCTTTCTTACAGCCCCAACATAACGACGACGGCTAATAGCGACGATAGCTAATCAATGCGCTTACCGAATTAATCTGATAACCTGCCACCATCAACCAAAGCTATCATGCAGTCGGCTTTGAGTCCATAACTCGAATTCCCAAACTATGTTCGTGCATTTAAAACATATCACAAGCTTACTTGGATAGACAAAGCCGGCAATGTATTTCGGATAATCGTCCTCGTCCTCTTCTTCTTCGACGCCCAGGTTGATTGCTCCCTCGTCATTAAAGTTCATCCCGTCAGGGTTTCCTCCTTGACCTTCTCCTGCAACCTCAGCTGCAGGGGCGACAAACTCGCCCAGAATTAACGGCGCCGGCTGGTCGAAATCATTTAAAGCTGACCGTATTCGCAGTTGGACAGCCGCCAAAATATTGCGGGTGGTGCCGCAGATGCGGTTTTTGCCTTCATCGGACAATTTCGAGTCTTTCTGTCCCACGCGCTCCACTAATCTGACTAGTGTTTCCAAGCAAACGTTGGCTGGTTGCTGGACATCAGTGACGGTCGAGTCGCTCTCCTCGAAATTGCCCGCGAACATGGTGGCGAAGTACGCTGATTCGGCCGCCAGAACAGCTTTGTCCACGGACACTTCGGAACCGCCGATGGTCAGCTCGTTGCGCATGAAGTCGAAGCGGAGGAGCTGGTGCGGATGACCTTTGCGCATGTGGTAGAAGATGGCCTCTTTCTTCGCTGCACGCTTCAACAACGCTCCACAACCCGTCTGGCGCTCGTCCGCAATCTGCTTCTGTGCTTCAAGTAGTTGTCCGCTCGCGGTGGCGATCAGCAGATTCATATCCAGATCATCCCACGCAACACCGCCGCTCAGTAGACGATGCAAATGCTGCTTCCGTCCGTGGCATAATGCGCGCACCACCACAATATCATCTGCAGAGTGAACCCTTAATTAACAATCGAGAGTAACAAGTATGTATTGTACAATCGAGTAACAAGTATGCTTTCAAGTACCGTATAACTTCTACCGGAAGGATCTTCTTCTGCCGAACTACTGATGTACCACGACTCACAGCTTTTCCAGCTCAAGTTTCTAGTACTTCCTCCAGCAAAGCAGTCTAGTTATGAGTCGAACATGTGTCTACAAGATTACTCACCTGATACACCATCGCTTCGGACTGCGGAATAAAGTCTTCATGGGACAAAAGAGCAGTGACCTCCTCATCGGTCAGCAGATCATTGACTTCTTCTGCACTGCACAGAAGAAACACTTCGGAATCGGCAAACCGACAGCGACGTGGAAGATGCTGGATAATCTTCGCTACGGTCGACCTCTCCAACTCCACGAGTCCATCCCGACGTGCCAGACGCCACAGTCGGTACACGTTCTCCGGTCGCTGCATTATTTCTTGCAGTATCTTTTCGGCATACTTGACGGCTTCGTCCATCTGCACGTATTTGGCGGCCGTCCACACTCGGACGGCGTCTTGGCGTTCCACGGCAAACTCGGACTCGACTCTGCTGAGACTCTCCACCAGCTTGACCAGCGTTTCCAGATGGACATTCTCCGGTTGATGCAGCTCGATGCTGGCCGAGTCGCGTTCCTGGAAATGTCCACCCAACATGGCGCCGAAGTACGGTGACCCTTGGATGAGTGCGTCTTTGTCCACGGACAGAGTTGTACGGCCGATTCGCAGCAGGATAATTGATGGGTTTTTGTGCTCGTGATGCGCCTTCTTCGTACAATTTGTATCCATAGTGGCGAATTAGGGGAAAATTGTACTAAAATTAAAATTGTACGTTGCGGAAAATAGTCAGATCTATTACATACAAGTATTCCAACAGACTGATAGAGGAAATATCAAATATTGATATAGGAAATATCAGTATGTGATCAAGTCTTTTGCAGTTGAAAAGTTTATCACTAAACTGGAAGCGTGAAATGTGAGCTTTTCTTTAGCCAAAACCGATAACTAACTGTGCTGCATGGTGCATGCACCAATCCACTGTACTCTACATACTGTATGTCCACTGCCACACTTCACTGTACGGTACGTACTACTGGTAGTCTGCAACTACTTAGTATGAATTCGCGCTTTTATTAACGGTAAATACGAGTGCTTCGTAGTTCGTACTAACCGTAAGCCCGTCGATCAATTCGACCATTCGTAGAAAAGCTGATTTATCCATGCGTACGGGTTTAAGTTTAACACATCAGCCTCGCTTGCGCGACCTCGCTCAAGCTGACCAGTTAAATACAGTACCCTGATCAGCATTAGTACAAGACGAGTACGACCACACTCACGCTGATCGGATGATCGACAAAATGATATTATGATCGTACGTGTGGTTGCGTGCGAGCGGGTACGATGAAATGATGAAAGCGCGTTTACGATGAAAGCGATGACGCGTTTGAAGTTTGAACGATGAGTCGACGCAAGTAAATGGCCACTGGCCACTGTCGAACTTTTCAGTAAGAAGTCTGATTACATAGTTTTAACCATTACGACGTCCATTTGCGTACGTAATTTTCAGCTCTTGCACTTTTAATTTGTAATTGAGCTGATTTTGTCATTTTAGTTCTTATTTCGCAACGCTTGTTCGCCATAATTTGCCAAAATGGATGACCGTCCAAAGGCCAAGAAACCCCCACAGAGCATCACCAACACCAGAACCCAAGCAATACCCAGCTGCGAATCGGTAGCGCAACCTTGTCCGTAAGCAAAGACGCCCTGGTCCAAGGGTCACCGTACTTCGGCGCCATGTTAACTGGGCATTTCCAGGAGAGCGACACCACCCGTATCGAACTGCAACTACCCGCGAACGTTCATCTGGAAACCCTGGTCCAATTGGTGGAAGGTCTGGACAGTGGCGAGTCAGAGTTTACCTTTACACGTTTACAAAGACGTCGTCCGGGTATGGATGGCCGCGAAGTACCTGCAGATGGAGAAGGTCGTGAAAACGGCCGAGAAGATCCGTCGCAGGATAATGCAGCGACCGGACAACGTCCTTCGTCTGTGGCGTCTGGCTCGGCGGGATGAGCTCGTCGATTTGGGAGGACTGGTCGTTGCAATTATTAATCCGCAGCA
The DNA here is from genome assembly GCF_019649055.1 of Paramacrobiotus metropolitanus. Taxonomy (NCBI): domain Eukaryota; kingdom Metazoa; phylum Tardigrada; class Eutardigrada; order Parachela; family Macrobiotidae; genus Paramacrobiotus; species Paramacrobiotus metropolitanus. The sequence continues at coordinate 153,948 of NW_026570414.1, read as the reverse complement.
TCCACGGCGTACCCCGTTTACGGATCCTGACATGTTCTCCCAGTCCAGTGCGGAGATCGCCAATCTGTGGAGTCTGGCGCGTCGGGAGAGACTCATCGACCTGGAGAAACTGACCGTTGCAGGCCTTCTTCAGCATCACCCACGCCGTCCTCCGTTTACCGATTCAGAGGTGTTTCTCCAGTTCAATGTGAACGAAGTCAATGACCTGTTGACCAGTGAGGAGTGTATTCCGCATTCCGAAGCTATACAGTACCAGGTTGGTGCATTTTCTAAAATGTCTAAACTAGTCTTCAATTCTCCAACAGAACCGTAGAAAAAAGATACTGTAATTAGTAAATGATAACCACATATTTCATGGCAATAGTACTATCGCTTTGGCGATTTTTTTGGCAGATAACTTTAATCTATTTGCTCAGTTGATTTTACAGGCGATAATGCGCTGGTGCTGTCACGACGCCCCGGAACGCATGCAACATCTGCATCATCTTCTGGAAGGATGCATCGTGTGGGATCATCTGGACATTGGAACCCTCATGACCTCCACCACAGGGCCACTGCACGCAGCGCTGATCCAGATCCGTGACGACCGGCACCGCGGTCTGCCCGGCGGCGGAGCGTCGCAGAAGCGGGTCGTGCCGAACGAGGCCATCTTCTACCACATTCGCGACGGCCGTCCACACCAGCTCATCCGCTTCGACTTCACCCGCAACGAACTCATCAAGTTGGAGACACCGTTGCAGCCGAGGTTGGACTGACGTTGGCACAAGTTTGCCGCTGACGGTTTCGCTGTGGCCGTCGGCCGGGAGCTGATTGTCAGCAGTTCGGCGTACGGTTTCGCGGGGGACGCCGTGATGGCGATGGAATGCATCAGCGGTATTTCGCGCACCCTCGTGGTCAACGCCCCGTTCGCAGAATGTTTGTGTGCGGTGGCCCTGGGCAGCAAATTCTACCGTGCTTGCAAAGCGAAGAGCGGGTATGGTGAAGTGTGGTACGATTTTGATATGGCAACTAGGCCCAGAACCATCGCACACCGCTGGAACGCAGAACTGCAAGGGTAAGCACACCGTGTTCTGGACATAATCCCCTTCAATCAGTTCCTCATCCAGTCTTTCGACATCGGCACCTCCATCAAGGACCACTGGTCAGCCTCGGCATTGTAGGTTTCGAAGAACGTCACCGCACGGTTCCGTCTAATATTCCCGGCGAGTGGGTCGTTCCGCCGTACACCCAAATCTGGCCGTCCTTGACGAAGACGCAGTGATGGTAGCGCGCCAGGTTAAGATCCGCGAAACGCTCCGGTTGGGACTGAGCGCGGCTCAGAGACGCGATAGCAGGCGGTTATCGGGCTCCCGTTTCTTCTGTCTGAAACTAAGGGGTTACCATACGTGCAGCCGTTCGTGAAGTACAGATAGACCTGGATGACGATGATCTGGCTGTGACTCTGGCATTGCGTCGGCTCCTCCCAACTGGTGTGCTTCGTCCCCGTATTGCTGGAGATGTCGTAGAGTTCCACCCAACCCGCCGGATAAATATCGTTCGCTCGTCAACGGATCCAACCGACAGAAAGCAGATTCTATCTTTAGAAAGCACGTACGGTTCCATTGAGATACTGCAAGAAATGACAAGACCTATAAACAGTGTTTTAACAGAGAATTTAATGAGCTTACCGATTATCCCCGCGATATCTTGCGGCGATGTCCGCGTACTCATTCCTCTTCTCTACTAACTTGATGCCATCATTCCTCATCTGCCGAAGCGTTTCCCATTCAACCGTACGAAGTTCACCTTTCTCCGATCGTTTGGCTTTAGCTTTGTCTTTCGGCACCCAGATCACCCGTCGCGGTTGCTTCTCGAACGTGTAATACGGGATTTGTCCGATCTGACGCAGTTATATCGGGATGGTGACAATTATGAGTACAACAAAACAAGCTTTCATTACCGGATGACTGACAAGTTCATCAAAGACTGGCGTTTGGAGGACGAGCGTGATAGCGAATGGCCCGATCGTCTGGATGACTGACGACATGGGTTATGACGTTTGACCCGGTTTTCTGTTCCATATTTCGCTTGAAATGCTAGCAGCATTTTTGCTGTTAGCATTGGCGAATAATCATTACATTGGCGAATAATCATTACATTGGCGAATAATGTAATGATACTTACAAAACTAGATGCGTAATGGAAGAAAGTTGCTAAGTATCATTACATTATTCGCCAATGTTTCTTTCGGAAGCAGTTTTGTGTGAATCCCTAACCCCGTTTTTTCTAAACGTCGATGAGTCTCTTCCGACAGGCCAGACGCAATAAGCTTGGCGTTCTTCTCCGCACTGCACTGTGAAAACATGCCGGAATCCGTAAACGGGGTACGACGTGGATGCTGCGGAATAATGACCGCAATGACTAGTCGTTCCAAATCCACCAGTCCATCCCGCCGAGCCAGACGCCACAGACGGAGGACGTTGTCCGGCCGCTGCATGATTTTGCGCAGGATATTTTCGGCAGTTTTCATGACGTCGTCCATCTGTAGGTATTTGGCTGCCGTACATACTTTGATAGCGTCTTTCCGTTCAACGGGCACTGTGGCGTCGCCACTGCTCAGGCTCTTCACTAATCTGACCAGCGTGTCCAGGTGGACGTTCGCAGGTGGCTGCAGCTCGATACAGGCGGCATTCCTCTCCTGGAAACGCCCATTCAACATGGCGGCGAAGTACGGTGATCCTTGGACCAGAGCATCTTTGCTAACGGACAATGTTGCGTCACCAATTCGCAGCTGGATATTGCTTGGGATCTGGTGTGGGAAATGCCCTGTCTCTGTATGTAATTTTTTGGTCTTTGGGCCGTTACCCACGTTGGCGAATCGGGGGAAAAAGATGCCGAACCAAATACGAACGAAACCGAAAAATCAGTTGAATTAAAAAGTATAAGGGCAGGAGCAACAAACAACTTAATTACTTACAAGTAATGTATGCAAATCAAATGTCGTCATAAGAGGCAAAATTAGACAGTGGCCACTGGACACTGGCCAAGACGACTGAATTTAGCAAGAACCATAGAGCGCGGCGAGTGATTAATAATACGGCACTGACCCACTGTATACGCGAGTTTCTACGCCGGCGATCGGGTTGTACTCGTATCGTACTTGCTGGTCAGCGTAAGATGCAAGCCAGGTGGATGTATTAACGCGTACGCATGCGGCATGAACACAGTACAAAATACGGCTTCTATGAATGGTAGATGACCGCGGGGTTTTGTGTGAAGAGTGAATACTGCCTCACTGAAGCACTCGTTTACAGTAAATGCATGAAATTAGTAGTACGTACTTATACCATACAGTGGAGTGTGGACGTACAGTGGATTGGCGCACACAGCGCAGACTCTGGCTCCGCAGACCACACGTTTTCACGCTTCCAGTTTAGTGTTAAACTTTTTAACTGCGAATAGTTTGATTTCGTACAGGTACAGACGGTACGGCGCATATCCTCCTCGCTTGCAATAGTTGGTAATTTGTACAGTATATTACTAGATCTGACTATTTTCCACAACGTTGATTTGTATACAATTTTCCTTGTTTCACGACTATGGATGCAAATTGTACGAAGAAACTTAAGTCAGCGCATCAGCAGAACCCAACGACCATCCAGCTGCGAATCGACAGGACAACACTGTTTGTGAATAAAGACGCCCTCATCGAAGGATCACCGTACTTCGCCGCCATGCTGGGCGGACATTTCCAAGAAAGCGTCTCAGCCACCATCGAGCTGCAACAGCCCGATAATGTCCATCTGGAAACGCTGGTCAGACTGGTGGAGAGTCTCAGCCGAGGAGATTCCGGTTTTCCAGTGGAACGCGAAGACGCAGTCCGAGTGTGGATGGCCGCCAAATACCTGCAGATGGACAATGCAGTGAAAGCGGCCGAGAAAATCTTGCGCGAGATAATGCAGCGACCGGAGAATATGTACCGTCTTTGGCGTTTGGCTCGTCGGGATGGACTCGTGGAGTTGGAGCGATTCATAATAGATTAACCCGTTTAGGGTAAGAAGGCGGTTCCTCTAGAGTTCCAATGGTTCCACAAGTTCCACTGGTTCCATAAGTTCCACCAGTTCCATCCAGTCAACTAAATAGCTACGCTAGTATCCGATGAAACCGCAACAGAAGTTCATGTTACGCCTCCTTATGATACCAATGGAACGTATGGAACCGTATTGAAACCCATTGGAACTGTCGGAACTACTGTACGTTTCTCATAGCGCCCTTTACGTGATACATGGAACCAATGGAACTCTATTGGAACCCATTGGAACGTATTAACAATGCTTCCTTTGGTTTCAGCGAGTTCCAGTAGAGTTCCATAAGTTCCACTGGAATCAAATAAAGGCGCAATGAGACGATTTACAGAAGTTCCAACAGTTCCAGTAGAGTTCCATAGGTTCCATTGGTACTACACAAGGGCGCAATAAGACATGTACAAGAACAGATAGTAGTTCCAACAGTTCCAACGGGTTACAATAGAGTTCCATAGGTTCCATTGGATTGGTACTACACAAGGGCGCAATAAGACATGTACAAGAACAGATAGTAGTTCCAACAGTTCCATCGGGTTCCAATAGAGTTCCATTGGTTCCATTGGTGTCTCTTGAGGGCGCAACGACTTTTTGTGTGTCGGCTATAGCGGCCGCTACAGGGAAACTATGTCTTAGTTACCCTAAACGGGTTAAACTCTCTTCAGTGTAGCTTGGATGAGGTCAGGGACCTGTTGACGGATGAGAAGTACATGCCAGAATCAGAAGCCGCTGTTTATCATGTTGGTGCATTACGTTTTCTGGAGTTTCTCAGATTCTCTTAGAGCAGCCAAGTGGGCAAAATTAATATACAATAATTGATCAATGATCACTAATAATAAATCAAGATTCTCCCCATTAATTGATAGCTGATCACAGAGCGCATAAGTCGAGCGAACGACCGTTTTATACTAAAACTAAAACATGAAAAAAAAAAGAAATCGAGAATTTTTTATTTATTTCGAGATTGTTTTTAGGACTTCACTAAAGATAAATCTCTCGAATAAGTTTTCCAGTCGTATATTGCAATGGGAAGTGTGACAACACTTTTTAAAAACTTCCACTCTCCTGTTGCAGGCGACAGCGCGCTGGTCCCTGCACGACGCCACCGAACGCCTGCATCGTCTGTTGGATGGGTGCATCGTGTGGGATCACTTGAACATCGAATAATTGATAGCCACCGCTGCAGGGCCAATACAGGCGGCGCTACCCGAATTCGGGACGACCGCAACCGCGGTGTGGTGGGAGGTGGAGCTTCACTCCAGCGTGCGATTCCGAAAGAGGCCATCTTCTACCACATGCGCCAACATCGTCCGCATCAGTTCCTCTGCTTCGACTTCACCAAGCTGAATTCACCGTTGCAGGCGACGTTGGCTCCATCCTGGCCAAAGACTGAGGTCGTGTTCGGGTTTGCGGTGGCCGTTGGTCGAGAACTGGTCGTTGGTACGAGTAAGACTGGCAGCTTGTAGGACGGAGTGATGGCGATGGACTGTATGACGGGCGGTACTTGCTGGTCAGCGTACTGTACTTATTTGGTCAGCGATCGAGAGACGCAAGCGAGGCTGATGTGTTTAAAACGTACGCATGGATAAAGCACAAAAAACGGATTTTCAACGAATGGTCCTTGACCGACGGGTTTATGGTTATTACAAAACACTCGCATTAAATGCACGAATTCATGCCATGATGCCAGTACATACTAGTAGTACGTACCATGCAGAGAAGTGTGGACATGCATTAGACTGGTGCACCACTGCACGCAAAGCAGACAGTCATCGGTTTTGTTTTTGCAAATCTCACTTTTTCACACTTCCAGTGTAGTGAGACTTTTCAACTGCGAATTATTTGATAACATTACTAACATACCATATTTTCTAGCTAGACCTATTGGTAATTCCTGTAATAGATCTGACTATTTTCCACGACGTACAATTTTAATTTTGGTACAGTTTTTCCTACTTCGCCAGTATTGGATACAAATTGTTCGAAGAAATTAAAGACGGCCCATCAACAGCAGAAAAACACAACCATTTTCCTGCTGCGAATCGGCCGTGCAATACTGTCCGTGGACAAAGACGCACTCATCCAAGGGTCACCGTACTTCGGCGCCATGTTGGGTGGACATTTCCAGGAACGCGACTCGGCCAGCATCGAGCTGCATCAACCGGAGAATGTCCATCTGGAAACGCTGGTCAAGCTGGTGGAGAGTCTCAGCAGAGTCGAGTCCGAGTTTGCCGTGGAACGCCAAGACGCCGTCCGAGTGTGGACGGCCGCCAAATACGTGCAGATGGACGAAGCCGTCAAGTATGCCGAAAAGATACTGCACGAAATAATGAAGCGACCGGAGAACGTGTACCGACTTTGGCGTCTGGCACGTCGGGATGGACTCGTGGAGTTGGAGAGGTCGACCGTAGCGAAGATTATCCAGCATCTTCCACGTCGCTGTCGGTTTGCCGATTCCGAAGTGTTTCTTCTGTGCAGTGCAGAAGAAGTCAATGATCTGCTGACCGATGAGGAGTTTGTTCCCGATTCTGAAGCGACAGTGTATCAGGTCAGTAGCTTTCTTGGAAGCTTTAAACTTTAAAGTCAGCCCCAAAAGAAAATTCCCCAAGCCCGTCATATTTTGTTTCCGTAGTAACAGTCGCATTACGTTTTCAGGCGATTGTGCGCTCATGAAAAAATACGTCAGAAACCGGTCGAAAAAACTGTTGCGGTTTAATAAGTCCTAGAAAACTGTAAATGTTACGACCAAAATTCGAAAATCATAATAAAATTTAAAAGCCGCGCACCCAGCCAACACCCGTGCCGATCCCCACAAAGGTCACCCGTGCACACAGCCAATACCCGTGTCCGAGCTCCGTGCACGCAGCCAACACCCGTGCGAACACTAATAAAATGATGTTTCCAAGGAAGCTAATAAAATTATGTTTCTCGATAAGTCTGCAGTCATGTTGCGACAGTTGTGTTCATGGCAATCTTGCCAAACCGATAAAAAAGCACTTCCGTACATGTACTTCCGCTTTTTACCGTTAACTACAGTATTTAACGCGCAATGTTATTCTGCAGATTGCACGGATTTGTTTATTATACGGTGCCATCAGTCGTGAATCATTACGTTTAACGGGCGTACTCTGTATACTCTCATACAAATACGTACGCGACACACACACAAAAAAATAAACCCTGGTAAACCGAAGAACATAAGCAGATACATAAAAAAATCCATTATCCAGAATAGATGAATTACAAAAAGGATGATTTTAGTTATTGACGTTGTCCTCGTAAGTCGTACAAGCGACTGAATAAATAAACTGCTATCAACACTAAAAGTTTAAAATAAGAACCAGACGCACTGAACTTGCAAGATCAGGCAGGAATAAGTAGACGCTTGAATACTGAACTATGACCTAATGAACTATGACTGTCATGCCAGCTAAGCGGCGTAACAGGGAAATTTCTCGTAATCACTTGCTGGATACACCCACCAAAACACGAGCACTGAGACAAAGAAAAGCGGCTAAATTGTAATCGGTGAAATTCATACAAGGACGGTACTGATTGGTCAGCGTGAGACTCTAGCGAGGCGGCCCCATGTGTGCAGCTTTTGGGCGTTTATGTATACGCTACACACGAAAGCAGTAAAGCACCGGAATTGATTACAGAAAACTGCACCGAAGCTTTCTTGATCGACTGCATCTGCGTTTACGGCGAATAATACCTCTCGAAGAACATTTTTTGGTCTTATAAATTGGTGATCGGCGATCAATGATCGGCGCGATAATGAAAAGACCGTGTTTTCGAAAATCGCAAACGTCTTAATCGGTGATGAATTATGATTAAGATACTTTGCTAGGAGATCGCTTATATTCGGCCAATTGATTTAGTAGTAAGTCGAGCCATTCCGTGACTAAGCATACAAATGTTTAACCGGTAAAGTTTTCAATCACAATCGGTCTTGGTGCTTATCGCAACTAATAAATATATATCCAAAAAAATGTTTTGTACTCCCTTCAGTTTCTTAAAGTTTGGTGTTGCATTGCTTGCCGGCGTTCTAACCAAGATAATACTGTACGTGCTTGATAATGTTTTAATCCCTGCCGTTGTTCTACGATATTCTACTACATGTAATATGACATTTTTGACCTAGGGTAAGGTACCTCTCATTTTTGTCAAATAATGCCAAAACTACAAATTCTAAAAACAATAACGAACTTTTTATTACACAAAAAAGATACGTATACTATTTAATACAGTTAGTTATACATGTACAGTTAATACAGTTACAGTTAATACAGTTATGTTTTCGGAAAGCCTTTAGTCAGGCGCTCATCGCAATTTGTTCGCACAAGTACCCGTATTACGTGAAGCGGTTAAAACGAGCAACTGCCGCCTTTTGTCGTAAATTGTTCAACGCCATGTAACGTACATCATGTACAGATATACAGTATATTAATTTTATGCGCGATGCGCATCCTCTCGAGTTCACCTGCTTACATGTAACCTATAAACAGTTTTGGGCTCGAAGTGCCACAATTTTGCCCATGGAACAGACCCAAAAGGAACGTAATTCTCTCATCATCAGAGCAGAAACACAAGCAAACACAAGCAATAATCATAATTTGAAAATTGTACCAGGAAGTAAAAACTACACTGTCTACACAGAATGCTGTAACAATTTACGTCGGTGTCTTGGTGGACAAACGGCCGCCGGAGCGATGAAAATGGACCAACTGCCAGCGTCCGTCGCGCTTATGCCATACACGAGTTTCCTCAAAGGATTGCGACGCCGCAGCACCCGATCTGCGAAACGACAACCAATTTTAAATCTGAATAAATACCGCTTACGTTATGAAGCTTTTCTGCCGGTTAGATTCCTCACTCGTCAATACTCTGGATCAAACGGATGTAGGCAATCGAGGCCGCATCATCGCCTAGGAGGTGAACTTGCGGATTCACCACGGAGGTCTGAACCGACCTTGATCCACGCTGTGTACCTGTACGTGGTGGAAAATGACAAATATTTATTATCCTTGAAATTTCCGATGAATGAGCGCAAAAAAATTCGTTTGGCTTACGATTATCGAAGTAAAATTTATGGAAATCCATCCCGGCAACAAGATGTCCCAGTGCTTCTGGTTCAAAAGCGGTCAGGGAAGGATCACAGAGCTTACTACAAAAAAATATCAGAATTTAGTAAGTAAAGCTATCCGCACTGTAACTGAGAAAACAAAACAGAAAATTGCCTTTAAATTACGTGCGATTTAGTGCACAGGTAAGTGCTGCAAGTATGAATTATCGCTAAGAGTACTTACGAATACGACTCGAAATCCCCTGCACTAATAAAATCCAGCAGGGACTGTGTCATGTTTATGATCATCCGCTTTTTGTCCACCGAAGAATTTTCATCGGCATGCTTTTTCAGTGCAGGATCCATCTTCTGATTTGTTTGGATGTAATTCCTTCACTGCGTATCGAAATCTATATCGGTATTAACCGTTTTACCCGGTTCACCGACAGTAACCAACACTGCACAATGATTAACAAATGTTTGATAAAACGTTTTTAAGGAAATGGCATCTACCGGATATACTGTACGCGCATATCGGGCGATCGCTGTACTATCAGTCTATCACACAATTAAACTATCCGGAGCAAAGGGCATGAGAAAGTAAACATTTTCACTAGGTCCGTATAAGACTAACTGAATTCGGTGAACATGCCCGTGCAAGTGCGCGTAAATACAATACACTGGTGAACCGTACATCGTAAAGTCAATTAACAGATAGGGAAATCCGAATGCTGTCACCGCGTGCGGGTGCGATAATTAGTTAGACTATTGCACAGCTAACAAGTTCAAGTACTTATTTTACCAAATTTGTTTATTGCCCCGGTTCACACAACAATTTCCCGGACATAACTTCGAAAATACCATACCATACACGGATTTTGCGTAAGGAACAGTTATACAACTTGCGAAACGAAACAAATGTGGCTGATGATTGTTCTTTTTTTTTGTAGATCTTGTACCACTGTAGTCGCGTAATGCACAAACTAGAAAAATATTTAATCGATTCAAAAAATAATTACCCTAGCTGTCAGAAAAACTTAATGTAATCTGTGATCTTCACCCAACGCTGTCACATAGGTATTACAATTTTACTTCCTCGCCAGCAGTTTGAGATGAACTGTACCGAATTCGACCTAGGCTCAGCACGCTTGCCTTTATTTTAAATGAGAAAGCAGTTTACAGCATTATCGTACAAACTGCAACGGCAACTGCTATATTAAAGCATTACTATGATAAGCTACCGGCTCATTGCCGAAACCACTGCGTACATAGCACATAAAATCATAACTACCGCTGGAAAAACTAAGAGTCCTCAAGGTTACTGCCAGCGTCAGCGATTGTAATCCCTTATTAGTGGTCACCCGTGGATCGACACCAGGTATTGTTGTTCTAAAAAATATAGCAGCAGTTGAATAATTTTCGATATCTGCTTAAATTACGATGAGACTCAGCAAGTGTCTATGCAATACGCACCCCGAATTATATAATACAATGTCGTTGTTTTCGTTTGAACCGTCTGATTTCCTGGCCAGACAGCGCTCAACCTCTGTTCGAATACTGTTGACCGGTGTCCCGGTATCCATAGGTGTCGCCACCAAATAAAACGCCGTTTCCCCGTTGTTAAAGGTCAAATATTGAAATGGAACTTGGAGACTGGAATCTCGATATACATTTACACTGCAAAACATTTCACTCTGAAAAAAATCTAAAGGTCACCAGGAGAACATACGAAAATTACGTACCTGTACGGTATAACGATGGTTTCCGAAATATCCTCAAACGGAAGAACATCCCCGCTGTTAACATCTTCTAGCTCCGCTCCCGCCGGATCCATTTTCAAATAGCAGCGAATGGGGATCAAGAATTGGTCCCGATACTCAATTTGTACCGCGCCGATATCCACTTGTTCACTCCGGGCCACCAAGACTTGGTAGGATAAGGTGTAGTTATCTGTCTAATAGAAAATCCTACAAGTCGCTTTTTACGCAGATAATGCACATCGCACATACATCCATGTTGAAGATGCGCGGGCAGCGTGTGGCATCAAAGACAAATTGGAAAAAATCCGTGGAACGGCTTTGGACGTCGCTTTGTACAGCACGACACTGCTGGTCAGCGGATGACGGCGGAATCGTCAGCGATTGGTTGACGACCTGCGCGGTCCAGGTCCCGTTGTTCCATCCGGCTAGCTTTTGCTTGACGATGGACACGTTCATGGAGGAGGAGCCACAGTGTGCGGCTATCTGCGGAATTGCTGTTAAATCGACAACACATTTATAGGGTAGGGAAGATCAATGCATCCTGCAAATTTATTGTATGGAATACCGCAAGCCACATTAGCTGGTGGCTAAAATCGCTTGTTTACCGGTATAATTTGCAAGAACTTATTTAACTTTTCTGTTAAGCAGTAAGGTTTACGGCAAAAAATCAAATTCTTCTGGACACCGAGACAACTAACTAATAAACGAAATAAATGACAGAGAAAACTTGCATTGTTCATATTAAGCTGCTTCCGTACGAGTCCAACTTTAAACTTATGTGGTACAATAAAACCAGATCTTTCTCTAGAAATCCTGTTTTCTAACGTGAAAATTCAGTCATGTTGTGTCGTAAAGGTCGCATATACGCTTTTATGATAACACAATACTTTATCATTGATTTTTGTATTCAGGATTTCTCGTTGTTTAGACGGAATGTTTACCAATACCTTGCGACAGTGTATGACGAAAACTCAAATTTCGGTAAACGGGAATGCTGTATCTCCCGTTCTGAACAAGGAAGTAACTTTTCCTATTTATTTGTATAATTATCCCATACGCTAAGCGAGCTCATTACACTGCGGCTGTGCAAATCAACTTGCCGCGACAGTAAAGTGTGCTTTCCACAGCTTCCTTACCTTCCAGCGTGATATCAAACTGCTCTGCTCCCGCCAACGGAGTGGCCCTCACAAACGTGATATTGACCGACACCGCCACCGGGCTGATAATCACAGTGCGCATATCGTTCTGCTGCCCGCAGAAGCGCTCCTCTCTAACCTCCCGCACATCTACCATTCCGGTAGGTTCGATCCGCTGATACTGGAGAATTTGCCGGATGATCACATGGTTGATGCTGTTACACGCTATGTTCGCCGGGGTGTTGGGATATCGCACCAGCCGGCTGCTGTCTAAATGCAGGTAGACATCACCCTGCACCAGGAACTCCATACTGCACTGGTTGGTCGGGCCGACACGGGAGCGGTGGAAGATACTGCGGATCTGCGGGCCCGTGGGCAGGCGCATACGACGGGTGGCGTTGCAGGTGATCTCGCGGATGTCATTGTTGCCAACCAATGGCGGTGCCGGGAGCGGTTCCGGAGTAAGCTCTACGAGATCGATGGTTTAAAGCATAATACTTCGACGTTGTTTTGCATTCCGGACATCTTCACAATATGAATTCACGTACCGGACACCATAGAGGCGGTACACTGTGCGTTTTTCCACTTTAGCAAGTTTGATAAGCTTTTAAATACAAACAATAATTATCAAGTAATCAACTTCTTAGGAGCTATAGTGAGTAGTGACGTGGATTGTAGAACAACGCGTAGAATAGATGATCTCTGGTGTCCAGTGTGCGAATTTATATTGTGAAAAAGTCTGGAATGCGAAAAACGTCGAAGCGCTCGTTGTGCACTAAAGCTTCCTAACAAGCTTTATTGCATGTAGCCTTTACGAGTATTAAATCTGCTCATTACCGTTGCACGTAAGGCTGATGAGGAAATTCCGTCCGCACTGTGTCTGCTGTCTTATTTCCGCAAACTGACACATGGAGATATCGTCAACATCATCTGTCAGCAGCAAAACAAAATACATGTGTTATATGTGTTGTATATGTGTTATGTGTTATATATTTCGTTAAGGAGAAATCAGTGAGTGTTTCCCGCATTATACAGTCTGAAGCTCATGATTACTGTCGCCGTGGTCCGTGTGCAATAAGAAAGTCAGCATACTGATCCATATTAAATTTTCATAAAAACTTAAAGCGGATCAGCAGTGATCTGTAATCTGTATTATAAGATAATTCACTGACCGGGACAGGAGACAATATCTACCGACGCGTAGCCGGGTGATGGAGCGCCACTGGCGAACCGGATTGACACTACATTATCGAAGCCGAACTTTTGGCACAGCAGCCGTCCCAAACGGCTAGGCGAGCTGCGAATTGTGACATTGGATGAGCACGTTTTCCACCACGTGTTGTGCGTTGGTGCGAAGCCTTCCACTTGACCGGTTCGACGATTGCCACCGTCCTCCGTTATCGCCGCTTGTGCCCAGCGAACTTGCAGCTAAAAGCGTATATGGCACCATTAAGCAGATTGTTTGAAAAAAGGGATCTTCATGTACGTTTTTTTGCAAAATTTCAAGTTTGATGAGGATCGGTTCGATAATGAGGCTTTTGGTACCCCTCAGTACATTTAAACTTTTTGGAATTTCATTTCAGCCATAACTTTTTGGAATTTCATTTCAGCTTCCCAACGGAATGTTGCGCGCATGAACGGTTTTCACGCCAACATATGCAAATCATTTGGCTACAGAATGTCACAAAACATAGCAAAACCTCTTTGGGAGTGCGCGAAAATGAAGGTTTTCGTCCGTGTACACGAATGTTTGTTATGATGTACCGGCACAGTTTCCTTACCGAAACGTTAACGCGTTAAAATACCGTGAAACACTCACCTGAGAAGAAACACAGTGCAGATTGAAAATCAGGACGATGACAACAGATGCTTGGTACATCCACATGATAGCTTTGGTTATGTACAAAATAACACATTTAAATGGACAGAAAAGATCCCGGAAATCGTCGCTCAGTGAAAATCTAAAAATTCTGTATGTTATTACGCACGAGCGTTTAGAAATTTCTGCAGTTATCCATATAGTGAAAATTATCGTAGCGGCGCAAGAAAAACTTCAGGTAACCAAGATACTCTCGGAAATGCCGCACAACGAAGCATTCAGCGTGCTAGCGGAAGTGCGCGTTTCGATTGATAACCGCTACAATGCTGTGCTGTGCTGCTATCGGTTGCCCTTTATCGGAGCTGTTCAACGCTTATCAGCAGCTATGCAGTAATGAGAGGAAGTGATTTGTTGCTTTGCAATGCATTCATCCGGCTTCGTATATTGACACTTTGTAATGATAAACATGTACCACGTAATATGCTGCACAACATCGCTAAGCGGACGGTAGTATCGTGGTTTTCCCATAATTATTTCGGTAAATGATAAAGTGTATTGTGTCGTATGTCTCGCAACGTTACTCGTTGGCAGTTGACACATGAATGTCTGGCCAGTCATTCGCTGGCCATTTATAATAAAAACATGCGATATCCATGGATATCGCATGTTTTTATTATAAAAGAATCAATAACAACCGTTGGAGCGGTGTCGCTTAAGCTGCCGCCCTCAGGCGCTGCAAGGAAAGTACCTACTTATTTACGTCTCCAAAATCAGTTCTCCGCGGAAGCGCAGTGGCGCACTTTGTAATTTTTCTGGTTATAGTTTGTACGATATTAAGATACAAAATACATATTTGCGAAGGTTTATATTTCTTTCGCACTATGTACAATGGAAGCCAAAATTGTCTTACATTCGGTCCGGGACCGAATGACCAATAAAAATAAATGGCTAGGACCAAATGACCAATAAACAGAAAACGCGCAAGAATACGAACACTTGTTCCTGGCGCATTTCCCAACGAAAACCATGAAGCGATATCTCAAACGAAAGACAAAAAAATTTCAAGAATTTCCATACCAAATGAGTCATCCTTCATGAGATATAAGAGAAAATCGAGCCATTTTAGTTTGTCGTAGACAAAGCACACGATTTCTGTGTGAAAACTGAAACCAAACCGCGGATGCAAATCCTATGCTATGTCTACGAGAAACTTTAGATGGCTGGATTATCTCTTAGATCTTATAAAGAACACCTTGTTTGGTATCAAAATTCTTGAAATTTTTTCCTCTTTCGTTTGAGTTATTGGTCGATGGTTTTCGTTGGGAAATGCGCAAGGTTCAAGTGTAAAATTTAAATGTCAGCAAGCCGATAGCCAGTCAAAAATTTGGCTGTTTGAGTACAGAAAAGTGCCTGGTTGCGCGAGTTTTGTGATTACATAAGTGTAAGACAATTTTGGCGTCCATTGTACATACATACTGGTTCATAAGTTTATCGTTTGTCTAAATATTTATTTTCAAAAATATTTATTTTAAAATTTTTTAAGAATATTTATTTTTAAAATATTTATTTTTTAAATATTGATTTATTTCTGTTAGACTGTTAGTTTTGAAAAACGATAAAATTTTTGTGGAATATAATCCAGAATTCGAACGCTAGAATTTAAATAAGTAACACTTCTGCGCTTACACAATAATTTAATTTTTTTTATAATATGCAATTTATAGTAGCTAAATTGGAATAAGTAGTTAAAATCGGCATTGCATAACAAATCGGCTGCAAATAAGCAGCAAAACTGCATAAGGAATTTTTTTAACAGCTGCTTTACTGTTGACAACTTCAGTGCTACGTCAGCGACGTTCACGGCACCGCCTACGCGAGTGGCGGTCGCAAATATAATGTGGCCCAATGAAATTTCGACTACACTGCGCAGTGAAAATAAAAACGATATTTTTATTATTAATTTTTGAATCAAAAATTTGATTACCAAGTTTTCTTAAATTCACCCCTGGCTACCTTTTGCTTTTCTTCCCATGATTTTCTATGGAAAAATTATTTTGCCGTCAAGGAATGACTGAGTGCCAATACTTAGGATCGTGAGCTGCTCGGAATCCATAAACGACTGATTGATTTGGAAACGGAGCTCCGCGATGTGACTGTGTGGGTTCTCCAACGTGATGCAGCCTACAGCGACGACCCACAAGCATTCCAACCCCACCGCTGCGTCCCCCTGATACACCATGAGCCTATCGATTCGTCTGCAGTTTCCCGACGGGCGGTCGGAGGTGGTGGCGGTGGATGGGACGACGACGGTGGCCGCGTTGTACGATGAACATGTGGCGGCGCACATTAGCCCCGGTACGGGGGACGGTGTGCACAGCGCCACCGCCCCGTGTTACTGCTGGCGTATTTTGTGTTTTCTCAGTTTTCTGTTCATTCTTTCGCTTTTCCTGACTTGAATTTCGTTTGTTTTCTTGTCGACTCGTGTAATCCGTTTTATTAGTTTTCTTGTTTCTGAAATTTTTAATCTGCTTGGTGTCTTTCATCGTTTTGTAATTTTTTGTGGTGATCTTCGGGGTTTTTTCCTTTTTTGGTGTTTTTGATGATTTTAATTTTTATTCTTTGTATGAATTTTCTATCGTTACGTTGATTGACCGGAGTGAGAGGCAGGTAGAGATAACAACGTTTACGATTTACGGTATTTACCGAGATTTTTAAGTATTATGATTGTTGTAAAATTAATTGGTTATTTATTGCTGATTTATGGAGCGGTTTAGGATGGCCGATTTTGGTTTCTCCTGTTTCAGGGTTCCTTAAAAAAGTTCCAAACGATACTTTCCTGTTAGGCGTAGCGATTACGGCCATTTATCGGTAAAAAAATTTTAATCTTTTTAAAAATAACGTAATAAAGTTTTTAAAAAATTTAATGAATAATTACATGAAAAGTGTAGATCGGAATAATACTCGCATTGTTATTGAATTATAATACGGTAACATACGTTTATGATATATCAGAAGATAAAATATGCAATGAATTTTAGAAAAATTCCAAGAACTCATAACTGGTAGCATCGATAAAATAAAAACTGAGAAATAAAAGAAAACATTTTGAAATAAATCATTACTGGCCTGCTCAATGAAATCAATTACGATATGTTAAGCGTATCACATCACTAATGGTGATTATGTTTGCATTATTTAAATTATTTTTATTGTGTATTTTATTTTACGCCTTGAATTACGTCACTTGAAATTTGTGTTTTCTATGAATTTTTCAGGACAGACCGGTCAGCTTCTCTACATGGGCCGCGTCCTGGCCCCGCCCACGTCCCGTCTGGCCGATCACGGCATCCACGCCGACACCGTGGTGCAGGTGTTCCTCCGCCGCCCACAGCCCACCCCCGACAGCGACCCCGGGGCGGTGGATCCCAACTACGTGCCGCCGGGTCTCGGGCACGGATTGATGGTCATGGGGGGTTTCGCGCTGCTCGCCGGGTGGATGTACTTGTTCTTCGCCGGCGAGGAGAACGAGGATGATGAATGGGAACTCAACGTCCCGGCCTGTCTGTGCCTGGCCATACTGTCCGTGACCTTTCTGCTCATTGGCAAAGCCGCGCGAATATTCTGAATAATGCGTACTTTGAGATGCTGTAAAATATTTGT
The DNA here is from genome assembly GCF_019649055.1 of Paramacrobiotus metropolitanus. Taxonomy (NCBI): domain Eukaryota; kingdom Metazoa; phylum Tardigrada; class Eutardigrada; order Parachela; family Macrobiotidae; genus Paramacrobiotus; species Paramacrobiotus metropolitanus. The sequence goes on along the minus strand of NW_026570414.1, from coordinate 136,447 downwards.
TTAAATTGGTCGGAGATTTTTTTATTGACTATTGTGGATTTTATTAGTGATGCGGGAAAAACAACACAAATAAATGGAAGGTGGTGCCGTTGTGGTCTGCCGATACTGAAGTACTGCAAATCTCGTAATTATGTCAATAAATTAATTGGCGAAAAAACTCAGCTCAGCTCTCCACCTTCGAAATGTTTTAGAACAGATTTAATTTTTCTTTACTAAATTTATTTCTCACTTATGCAGCAAGCAGCACAAACTGTTTCGTAACAAGGAGGTAAATAAGTAAAGATAGGTGAATAAATAAATAGGTAGAGAAAGCTCATCTCAGTTCTGGACCTCCGAAATTTTTTACACTTATACACATAATTATAACATATTTGATTTTGTAAATTAATAATAAATGAATAGTAAAATCAATGTACAATAAATATTTTTATTTAAACAGCATATTGGCCAGGGCAAATTACATACATTTGTTTGTTTTCCACATTTTACCGCCCTGAATGGGAGTTTTTATGGTTAGCTGTGCAGATATACGCGCACTAGTATATCTGCACTTTTTTAGAAATCAGAAAATTTTTAAAGAAAACAAAAAAATTGATCAGTATTCTATTTATTAATTTAAAAAAAATCTTTCTTACAACATCTGACAGCAATAATTTGTACTGTACTGGTCCACTGGATCATCACGTACGCGTGCTTACTATGTATTTGACCTTTCCTTAGCAACGAAACATGTACGTACGACCCAACGACCCATTTGCTAGCAGTCGGAGATATCAAAAAGCACTAATTTAAATCTTTTGATTATTTGTTGCGCGTTGTGTGCCCCGGTGAGCTCGTCGTACTTCATTCACGTTTTTTTCAATTGAGAATACTTGGTATTCCGTTAAAAAACGCCCGTCGGTGGAAAAACAGTGTATACTCCGTGATTATCATGTCGCGTCTGTCGGCTATTATCGGCCTGGTGGCCCTGTGTGTCGTGCTCCTCCTCCAGACGTACCCCTCCGCCGTAGAAGCCGCCGGAACACCGGCACCAGCGGCCGGTGCCACCACCGCAAACGCTACCGGTAAGACAATCAGCTTACGAAATTCATCGTAAGGATAAATTCACCGCATATAATTTTTCAGTTTTCTTTAAAAAAAATTTTCCACCGCATTAAAATTTCCGAGTTGTTGAGGTCTTTAGGATAATTTACATATGCAGATTGAGAGTACCGTGTATAATTTGTTACTTAAGTTTTTAATTTTTAAACCAGTTCTTTATTTACACGAATATTTTTAGAATCCATGATTAATCAGATCTGATTAAAATAAATTTTTCGGCAAATATAAAATTTATTTCAATTAGATGGTTCGTTCTACACGAACTGTTTTATTTTTTATAGAGCGTTCAAACTAGTGCATCAGTAAGGATAGATCACCGAATAAAAAATATTTTATTTATTTAATTTTTTGATCGAAATTATCGTGCGTCTTAAAGATGTTTTTTCGTGGGTAAATGTTTTTTAAATTTGGTGCTGAATTTCTACATTAAATGCGCTTGAAGTCTGTATTTCCTTGGCAACTTTTATGGATTTACTTGAATTCTCAACTACTTTTAATAAAGGTCACGGACGGCATAGCCATATAAGCATTAGAATAATAATAATATTATTATTATTAATAACATGTGAAATACAGCGAGATAATTCTGTAAATAATTTTTCGTGGGTAAGCAGTTACGTGTTTGAAAAAAATGTGTTTTTACAGCGAGCGGAGCGGAACAGTGTGTATCGTCCGCGGGATTGCTGGCCACCACCGCTTTCCTACTGAAGCAGACCATCGCACTCTGAGGAACAAGGCGGATATGTATATAATTCCTTTAGAAAGTGCCTCTCAAAAGAATGCTCCAACAAATGATGATGTATTCCACAGAGTATCTCTGCGCTATTTAAAAAAAACGTGAATTTCCGATGTTTGAAAAAAAATGAATCCGTTTCCTCGTGCAGAAGTAAAGAAACAAGATTTCGTTTGGTTCACTATATAATATACAATTTACGGCAATCTGTTGTGGAATAAATGCCAGCCAATTTTAAAATGTGCCAAAAATATCAGTAAAATACATATCCGGAAATCTTTCATTCCATGATTCGTCACCTCTCTATTGTCGTTTAGGCATTATTTAATTACGAAAACTAAGTATTGATCTATAAAATGGTACCAGTTTGTTATTGTGCACTTAAATACAGCATCACAATCATAATGAATCATTCGTATTTTTCTAATCCAATATTTCCATAAACAATGCATTAAAAGAAACAAAAGATGACAAGACTCACACATTTCAACGACAACACTCATAATTAATTGTACTGTATAATGTATATTGAATATACAGTATGTATAATGTGGCATATACCATTAAGCGAAGGAATATACGGGTAAACACAATAAAAAGTAACATACAGTACTGTAGATGAAACCTAATACAGAAATTACGTGTCTTTGACCCTGCTGGTGACTTTGATCTCTTCGGCGGTAATGAAATTCCACTTGGGCCGCGGCCGATGGATGACGCGTACTTCGTTGTGCACGGCACCGTCCGCCGGCTGCTCTAGTCGTCCTTTCAACCTTCTTTTACAGCACCAGTGCGCTAAAGCGATCACGGCGACCAGGAACAGCTGAAACATGCATGACAAAATCCTTGGCATTAATTTTACCTTATAGAGATTCCTTGCTTAGATCTTACCGTAGCACCGGCTGACATTCCGCTTAACACCATCGGAGTCATGTATACTATGCATAACAACCAAAAACAATGTAATCACGCATTCAAGATGTGATGTGTACCGCAACGAAAGTTGCAGCAGTATGTCAGAAACAATGGTTCATCAATGGTAATCATTACTGCCCATCTGCTGATCATCCGTAATCATTACCGAAAATCGGAACGCAGGTGGACGTTGGCGTTTATACTAAAGCGTATGAAAATTCTGTACAGTTGCAGGCTTGCAGCTAACCTTAAAATCTGTTTGATTTTTTTTTCCTGAGTCATAGTTTTTAAACTTACATTTTTTACATTCTAATATACTCCACTTTATTTTATTAATACTAGAAATTTTTTATTGTGATAAAAGTCGTGGAAATCAACCAGTCGGTCCGTTTTGGCAAAACTTAATAAAAAATCAACAAACGGTGTGTATCAGGAAGATAACAATGCGCTGTTGCGCATGAATGGCTAGCAGTGAACTGAGAGAAGTGCTCGTTTATGCAAATAGGTGGCAGAACGAAATAATATTCTGATACTGTTTTTAGTCTTACACTGTACCTGGTACTTTGGTGGTCCCTTTAGTGCGCCGACTGTATCGCACTGCAAAACCAAAGTATATTACATTCGTTAAATTTTCGGCCCGCACAGAGAATCGTTGTTGTGCTATTATACAGTCATCGTACCGTATGTGGTTGTCGTGCGCGAATCATGGCCTCGGAGCTGATAATCAGGTTCTTCTGCAAAGATAACAAGATCGTCATAGTACAGAGCGTTGCTGAGAAGGAATATCTCACCGGGCGTTGTTTCAATGTCTCTGAAAAGAAAGTGGAACACAGTAGAAATAATTTCTTAATAATTTAGGTTGCGCTAATGCCTTGTTGTACGGCTGGCATAAGATCTATGGATATCAGTCCTGAAAGTTTTTATCTGCGTACGTAAAATAAAACGCACCAAGATGGTAATTAGCAAAAACTTTGCCTTACTCAGGCTTTGAGGTCGTTGTGGATGTCGTAGTAGGCGATGTTGTCGTCGTCATCGATGTGGTTGTCGTTGTAGTGGGCGTTGTCGGTGTAGTAGATGTTGTTGTTGTGGTAGGTGTGGTTGTCGTTGTAGTGGGCGTTGTCGTTAATGTTGTTGTTGTGGTAGGTGTGGTTGTCGTTTTAGTGGGCGTGGTCGTTGTCGTGGGCGTTGTTGTTGTCGTGGGTCTAGTTGTGGTGGTTGTCGTTGTAGTGGGCGTGGTCGTTGATGTTGTTGTTGTGGTAGGTGTGGTTGTCGTTGTAGTGGGCGTGGTGGTTGTCGTGGGCGTTGTTGTTGTGGTAGGTGTCGTTGTAGTGGGCGTGGTCGTTGTGGTTGTGGGTGTCGTGGTCCTAGTTGTGGTGGTGGTTGTCCTTGTTGTAGTTGTAGTCGTCGTAGTGGTCGTTGTGGTTGTCGTGGGACTCGGCTCAAAGCTAAACTGTAACATACAAAGCGTAGACTGAAACTCGCTGCACAGGAGGGCTGGTAATAACTGCTTGGAAGATCTCCTAGACCTAGCAAAGGGCATGGGCATTATTTTGTAGCGATTAGACGTCCAACCCGGTAAATCAGGATTAGCCCGTATTAGAAAGCCAAAAATTATCGCTTATCTGTTGCACAGGATTTAAAACTGTCGTACGAGTACAACCGTATTTAATTTAATCCACCAGCAGTACAAAGGTCAGCTAAAAAAGACAGCAGGACTGCTGTGCAAGTAGACTGCCAGGCTGTCTGTTTATTTCATGGAAGAACCGTGATTTCTAGATGACAGTACTACTGGCTGTGACAATTACTAACCCACTGTCCAACTGGTCTATCCTGATACATCTTGTAGATGGCCAGTTGGAGGAAATTACTGTATAATCCTTGCAGATTGCATGGGTGTGTACACGATCTCCAATCAAAATTATGGTCTACATCTTTGCAGTAGCAACGGTATTCACTGGCCGATACTTTGTAGCAGCAGTTATTCCAGATTAAGGAGCCATACTTCAGAAAATTATTAAAAACCGACTCCCCTTTAATTCGATCAATCTTAGTGGGAGCAGTATGGACAACCAAGCGTCTTTGTGAAATTGTGCGCGATTACGTTACCTCCTGCAGTTTGGCAGTCTTTTTTAACTAACAGGAAGCCCAGATACATATTATTATATTATGACTGTAATGTGCAAGCTTAATAGCTGCACTCGATCCAACTGCTTCGCGAATTTTTCTGTTGATTGACAGAAGTCAGTACGTACACGATGCACGCCGACCCATAAAAATTTGTTGGCAGCAGAAGTTGGATGAAATCATTAAGTGCAGCTGATAAACTAGCAGCCGCCAACCAGGGCGGTTGTGCATACTGCATTTTTAACTAGCCGCGGGAATCGCAATATATTATAGTCGAACTTAAAGGGGAGTCGGAATAAGTAATTTGTCGAAGTATACATAATACGGATCGCAGACGCTGTTCGATGGCCACAATCCCGGCGGTATGGTACTGGTCTCATTCAGCACACGTCCGCAGCCCTTTTCCAGCACCCAGTTCCCATCTCCTACATACGGTGCCGTCATCTGGGAGGCATCACAATTAAGCCACCCGACCCGCTTGACCTGCCTCTCATGTTGTTCGGTACTAACCTGCTCGATCGTAATATCTTGTCAAACAACCCGTTTCCATATCGCAGTTGGATTTCATCATCATCTTTAATAATAGTATTCAATGCATCTTTAATAATAGTATGCTTTAATAATAGTATCAAACTGCAAAGTTTGATGCGACTGCCGTATGCACATATCAAGAGAAAATTCGTTAATGACTTCGGTTTTTCCAAGTTTGGCTGTAGCTTGTACATGTACGTAGTGCCGTAAACGGAAGAAACCTGACCATGTTTTTGACAATACCTTGACGCACACCATAATATGCACAGAAGCTGACCGAGCAGGATTTCACTGCATCATTATTAGACCATGTGTTTAATGCGTTAAATAGTACTTACCGAATTACTTGTGACGCTATCGGAACAGGGCGCCGTTAATGCCGTACCACAGATATTGCAGCTCCACTTGTCCTTGGGAACAGTACACTGTCCTTGTGCTTCACAATGCCGTGCCAGATCTGCAATTTGTGAATTACTTATTGCATTGTGCCATGTGTAAAAACCCGGTTTAATGCGCTCTGCATTCAGTCTTCTACTACTGTCGGAAGTTTACAGCTGAGTATCCTTGTGGTGGTGTCACGTAAGTGAAATTAAATTCAGAACGTGCGCCACAATAAATGGACACTTTAGCGACCGGAAGAGCGCCAGCTGACGGGCGAAATTAACTGTTAGATCACGTGTCATAAATCAGGCTTATAAAACCCAGACGTAACGAACTTCGATGGATGGGTCCATTGACCAACGCGTGACCTTAAAATCCAAAAAGACAGGATGGTGCCAAAGGTCCCTGATCGTCTGACGATATTCTCATCATGCCGGCTGCAATAGGCAGTCTTTTACTGAGCAGTCCAAAAAGACTTTGCCTTCCCAACATATCAGGAAAATTAAAGCAGCCGATCATTGAAAGCAAGCAAACACCCCTGGCACTGTTTTACGTAGAAACAGCCAGAAATGGCCCGCAGTCAGTCCCGTTAAGGCTAAGCTGAAGCGAGGCTTGATTCCTGTGCTCATGCCCTCGACACCTCGTTTCAGCTTCATATAATACCCAGAAAACGCACGTCCGAATAAACACAAAGCTGAGTTGGCCGCCGATGAGATACAAGACAGTTATACTACGCCTGTACATACTTGCCAAGAGTGACGAACCACGGCAGGATCGCTGCAGGCGCAAATAATAATCCAGTTTCCCTTTTGCATCGTGGGGCACGACATCGCCCACCTGCCGCAGACATACGGAATTTTCTAGTGAAAAAGACGTATCTTGTTTATTTGCGTGGTAATTCAAAAAGAACTTGTAGTTTCCTGTGCTGCAGACCAAAGAAACTAAGAAGGAGAATTATCAATTTTTGATAGATGTTGATGCTGAACATGATAATAATGGGATTTCAACTATTGCATACTATTAAGTAGTCATCAATTACGGCTGAGCTAGTACAGGGTCAGTAGTCTCTTAACGGCCTAATTTTGTTGTTGCTATGGTTCATTAGCACAAGTGACACTATTCTTTTATAAGAATATCTATAGATTCATATACTCTTACGCCTTTTTTTTCCGGAAATTATCTTCTAATTCAAAGTTAACATTTCTCTATCTTTCATATTTTTAAAAAATCTAACATCCATGTACGGGGGTCACCTACAGTTTGAAAAAATTTGTTTAGTCTTTCGTAACGTTTTAAAAAAGTTTTTAGATTTTCAATACAGTGCTTAAGCCGTTAAGTATGTGGACACGTCTTGAAACACCAGGAATGATCAAAAGATACAGATTTGCAACTTAGCAACATATAAACAATGCGAATAATTATCAATAGATTCATATATCCATACGTCCTTATTTTTTGGAAATTATCTCCTAAATCAAGATTGATTTTTTTAATAAGGTGATAATTTTATAAAATAGAGCATCGCGCAAACGTTCCTACCTATATCTTTTAAAAAATCTCAAGTTTTGGAGAAGGTCTAAAAAGATTTTTAGAAGCTGTAGTTGGTTGGTTGTTAGTACTTAAAGGTCATTAGTTTTGGAAATTATCTCCTAATTCGAGATTCCATTTGTGAAGCTTTTGATTATTTTATAAAATCCACCATCTTCTAAAGCTTCCTATCTGCAGCTTGGAAAAAAATTTTGGTTTCCGGAACGTTTTGAAAAATCCTTTCAAACTTTCAGTACTTAGCGTTTAAAATTCATAGAAATTTCCAGTAAATTCTAGAAACGTCTCGAATGAGCAAATACAAGTTTCACAACTTAGCAACGTAAACCAAACTATAGTTACGTAAACCGTTAACCTAAACTATAGTTATTTAAAATTGTCAATCACAAACTTATAAATTTTTTTTAATTCTTGAAACCTTTAAGATGTTTTTAAATCTGTTTGAATACCTCAAAATAACTATAAATTGTTCGAAAGTCGGCTCCAAAGCTTTTACATTTCAAGAATTTCTAAATATTTCTAAATATTTCGACTCGGCGCCGCGCATCGGGGCCGTTACCTCTAATTTTTTGAGCCTCCAAAGTTTCAAAACTTAAAAATATCTAGAAATCTGAGTACCTCATTATCTCACGGTCTGAATTGTCTAATTTATATGTAATTTCTAAATATCTAAAAGCCAGCCCGCGGCCCGTTTACCGTATTCACTCACATAGCAGCTCTGTGATACTGGCAGTAGCTTGGGTATTCACTAACCTCAAGCTCAAAATCTAATAAATATGTATTTAACTTATCATGGATATAAATGATATTTTGATATATACTCACGAGCTTGATTGAATGGCTGAAAATCTTACAATTACTTAGTAGCTAAAGTCTAAAGATGCAGCCTCCCAGGTCACCTTGGGCAACCGTTAATTGTTTCTCACAAGTTTCCATTAATTCTGCGCTAAAATATCGGCTTAATGGTTTTTGTGAGCATTGTGTAAGTGATCCCACCACTCCATTCATTTAATCACCGTTTAGATATTATCGGTCGTACAAAAAATTCAAGTTTTCAGTTCGTTATATCGGCAATATAAAGTTACATTAAAAACGTGAAAAAAAACCTTGAAAAATGCAAACAAAAAGAAAAATTGCTGAGGCTTTCACAGTTTTTATAACACTGGTCGAATTTTACCGGAAAGCTTGAAAACTGTCCGCATTTCTACAAGTTAAAAGATTTTCGTAGCTGGCCAAGCTGGGGTTTCATATTTGAAATATTTCTCAAAATCATTTTTATTGCTGTACGAAGTAGATTTTGTATTTTTTTCGTTCTTCCATACCTTGAACACAACTGGTCGCGCGCTAGCGCGACCGATACTTGTAAGTACAGTATTCTAGTTTTGCCTCTTTATTGTTAAGTGAAATAAGTGAATACTTTTAAATAAGTACGTACGAAACATCTCTAAAATAATGTTTCTAGTCGGCCTAGAGTTTTAAAATTAATTTTCAAAATATTTAGTTATCTGAAATACCTCAACCTGTCATGGTTCAGATACCTAAATATCTAAATATATTTTTACTCGGCCCCGCTGCGCGGGGCCGATACGTCCAATATTTTGCGCTCCAGAGTTTCTAAACTTTTAAAACATATAAATGCTTAGATATTTAAGTGTCTAAATACATTTTTACTCGGCCCCGCTGCGCGGGGCCGATATTTCCAATATTCTGCGGTCCCGAGTTTCTAAACTTTCAGTTATTAATTTCTCGATATATGAATGTTTGGATATCTAAACATCAAAATATATTTTTGCTCGGCCCAGAAAGAAAAGCTAAACGGCTCACAGAACATTTGTAACTGGCTGGACGTAGCTGGGCACAGCTGCGCTTTTTAATTTTTTCGAGATGTTTCTCCGCTAGATTCTTTGGGTTGGGCTCACAATTTTTTGCGTTTTTCGACCGGAGCGCAGCGAAGGTCCTCTAATTCAGGCGAAATGAAAAAGTGTATGTCTGTCTGTCTGTCCGTCTGTTTGTTACGGAAGTAGAAAATGACGTAATAGTTCTGCTCGATGACTGACGTGATAGTTCTGCTCTCTGGTGAATACGGGATTATGAGCGGATGTGCGCTGTGTATATATGTACACTGCTGTATTGAGAAGCATTGTAATTACGCCAAAGATCATGAATACGACGGCATGCATCGACATCCCAAATACGTAAAAATAAAGATTTTTTAAACCTAAAAGCGGACATGTCTTCTGTGATGATCGAGTGGCTATTGGCAATCCATCACTGCATATTTTAGCTACTGCAACCACACGTCCCATCTCCACTGTTTTCTTAAACCACCAAAGGCTGCCGCCAGCTTGCCAAGGCGTTGGTGACACCAGTACCGGATTTTTGCATACAGTCGAAATTCTGCAATTTTTTCCCCAAAATGCGGTTGGCTGAAAAAGTGAACAACCACACAAAGGCCTCAGCGCCTCACTTGCAAGCATTCGCCTCGCGGCATGCCCGTGTGTATGCATCTGACCGGCAAAAATCGCACTCCCATTCCCCGTCTCGGAAAAATGTTTTGCGGCCGTATGCCAACAACACCGAAGTCACGAAGTGGCACTGACAACCCTAGGCCCTAATGGTGATACCCAGGTCCGACACATTTCAGATAAGCTGATTTTCAAGTTAATCTGCGGCCTTCTGCATGCCGTCAGTGTATTAAGTTCGTTACCGAGGCGGTAACAAGCTAAATTTACAAAAACACAATATGAAAAACTTTGGCCGATGCAGCTCAAGCTTTGATATTGCCGGGATGTGGCATTTAGCGTACGGAATGGGGAATTGCATTTCCTTAATGTTCAGCTGTAGGGCACTGCTGTCGAAGGGTATCGAGCCAAATAAATGTCGAAGTGTAATGGTAACTACCTATCTGACAATGGTGACCTGACTGCCTTAGTAAACTGAACGGCAGCCTGTATAGAAAACGTACTGGTATGTACAGTACGTCGATATATCGGGGTGCACTACCGCCTTCTTACCGGACGCCTATTCTAACACTCGAGATCACGGCTCCCATACCAGCCAAAAATTTCAACACTCCCACTCTAATAATATTTCTTTCTGCCTTTTTGCTGAATTTTAGGTGCAACGCTACCCACGGTTGCGGTATTTTTTTAAAGGTATGGATTACCCAGAAATCATGCTTTTCCATGCTTTAACCTGGTAGCTAATTTGGCTAGCTGGTTCCACCTTTTGGCCATAGGGGGAACGGAGCAAAAATACCATACCCCTGTGCCAGTTACGAACCACTTTTGGGCGACGTGCTTTTGGCCACATAACTTCTTGTTGGTTTACCGACTAAACGTCCACTGGACGTCTTTGAAGTCCGAAAGTTTTGGTCGGTAACACATCCACATTCGGACATGCTACCACACTGCATCTGTTGTGTTATTTTCTGCTCTGCCCATTGAAAAACAAACTTTTCCAAATTAGCCGCTACAGACACTTTCGGTCTTTAACCCTAATATGAGCTGCCCTCCGGTCAACCAATGCACAGTTCGGTGCTTTTTCCTAGTAGGTATTAAAATATGATTAATCAAATGCTGCATATTTTGTGGTTTTCCTTATTCTTCCATACCTCAAACACAACTGGTCGCGCGCTAGCGCGGCCAGTACTTGTACTTATTAAACTACTACTGCTAGTCACTCGGTCACAAACAAATTGTAATGATTCCCTTATTTTCATTATCTCAGGTTTCTTCTAGATTCTTCCTAGCCAGCCAAATGTACTAGTATCTTCCGAGCTAAGTAGTCGAGCACATTTTGTAATAAATGAATCAGACGATTCACTTTGTTCACGAAAAAACAAACTTTGTGGTAGGAAAATAAATAAACCAGGCTTGATGCTGCTGACATCCGAGTACTGTACGTGAGTCGTGAGATCACAGTGCGTATACGAGCCTGTTTTTAAATACGCGTATTGTACAGAGGTACGGTGGTATTACCAGTTGGTGCACTGGTTGCTCTTTCACGTTGGCCATGGCCACAACACTACAGTATGGTTACTGCTGCTTCGTATGCAATACACTTGCCAGTGCCAGGTTTACACCCTGCCACTGTGGCAGGTCGTAAACCTGGCACTGGCAAGTGCGTGTGGCGTTGCCACTGGCAAGGCAAGGGATAAAACCTGGAGTATTATTCCTCTGGCACGCAATAAAATATGGCTTGTGCCAGAAAACACGTGGCACAGCGTTCAATAAATAAGGAGGAAAATACTGATGTGTGTCATATGATGAAGTACTGATGTACGACACGGTGTCACCGTTTACTGTACTGTTCCATTGTATTGTATTGTATTGTACTGTCAGGTTGTAAATAAAAACGCGATGGTATCAGTTGTATTCAATTGCAAATACGTAGATGAATTAGGTCCGTACAAAGAAAAGAGTTGCAAAGCCGTATTAATTTTCTCAACGAATTAGACTCACCGGCATGCACAGCTCGATCAGCAATGGCGTAACGGTGGTGCAAAAAGAGTGAATTCGAGAGCTAAACTACAGAGTACTCTGCTCCCGCGTTGCAATTTGCAATCATTTGGGATGAGCGGTGTACGTCTAATATTGTAACGCAAAAACCTTAACCGCCTAATGGAGACCGTTTGGTGCCAAGACAACAATAAAGTGACGATCTACTCTACTATCAGATTTATTCCGCACCGTCTGGACCTTTACGCGATGGTAAAGGTCACGGTACAAATTACAATCACACAACAATTTCCAACAGATCAAAAGGACGCCGATCTTAACGCAGCTGCATAATTATAAAATGCAGGTAAATATACCGGCGATAGATGCTCACGGTGTGATTCGGTAAAAAAAGTACACCATAAGACTTTGATATGAGCCATTGAAAAGCCGATAGCGTCCGTCAGTCTTCACTAAATAGATCTGTAATAATGATGATAACTTTTGATTGTTAACATCATCATTTAAATTCCGTAATTAGCGCCATCATTTGCATCCCAATATATTCGAATTGCTTTTAACACATGTTCAAACGGGTGCCTAAATTTCCAAAAAACCTGATATGAATATTACACAATACACGTGCAGGCTTACAACTCTGTACAAACGGCACAAAGTGAAACGGCAGTCATCGATTATCAAGTTAACCCTTTGACTGCACAAGTAAAAACTGAGATGACTACTACTGATTGTTAAAAGTTTTGGGTTGACTGTTGTTTGGAAAATAGAATACTATGCAAAAATAAGTACAGTTGCTTGCAAAAGTGCAATTGGCAAATGTGTTATGCTTGTGCAAGTATGTTACTAAATAGATAATTATAAAATTTGTGTAAGGCGGCTTTATAAAATAAAAAAAAGGCCTTTACAAAATTTGTGTAAGGCGGCTTTTTTAACCAAACAGTGCAGTTTCACACCCGCATCGGCCTCTAGTTGTATCGCCGGCTCAAGTTCAGTGCACATAGAGACATAACATTATCGACCGAAGCGTAGCGAAGGTCATCTATGTTCAGCGAATATGGAAAATGTGGTGTGTATGGAAATTTGCGACTGTGACCGGTAATTGCCATAATCTATTACCTTAACCATAATATTACTAAACCTTATGGTATTCTATCGACTTGCATGACGTCACGTTATGATAGACGCACTGGGCAACGCAGTGGGCAACCACTGCGGGTTCGGTGTTGATTAAACCTATCAAATTCATGCAGTTCCTTCGTGTTATGGCTAAAGAATGCAGAAAACAATTTGAAGTTTGGGAAGTGAAAGTCGGCAAGGGAAACGTTTGTCAGGAAAATGAAAATTTTAAGATTTACGTTCTTATCATTAGCATAGAGGTCTATGTGGTGGTTTGCCCTGCTGATCGAAAATCTTCGATTTTTGACTTGTGATCAAACGAAGCGAGATCAGCCAAACAAAACAAAACAATTAAAATTTGACCAGTCAAACAAAGGCATCAAACAATTTAATTTTAATCAAAAGAACTGATTTTTGGTCAGCATAGTGGTCTATGGCAAACTGCCTCATAGACCTTCATGGTAAACAAGATTTACTTTAATCGTAAACGTCTCATTTTCCTGACATTATTTACTTGTCAACCTTCACTTCCCAAACTTCAAATTTTTTTCTGCATTTTTTGAGCCATAGTATGAACAGATTGGGCCAATTTGAAAGTTTTTATAAACACAAAAGCCGCAGGGGTTAACCACTTTTCGCACAGTGCGCTTCATCGACCGTGACGTCATCGTACAAAGTGCAAGCTCGATGGAATACCTTAAGGTTTAGTTATATGAATACTAATTATATGTGCCAGGATTTCGGCCCCTCTTTTTCCCGGCCAGTGATCTCAGCTTGTAATCACTCGATTTTGCTGATTTAAAGTGCAACAGAATCTTTAGACTACAGGAAGTGTTCCTGGGCTGTTGGCGCTTTGTCAACTTCATTTTGTTACGCCCAGTGGTCACTCAAATACTTGTTACCATGGATGCCATAGGGCTAACATGGGCTGCTTTGTAACCACGGGCATAGTGGTGCACTGCAAAAGGCGCTGCAAAATGACAGGGACAACAGTATACAGTAGTTACGAGTCTTACGACCACTGTGCTTCCGGTTATTGCTCAGAGAACACGTCCCTAACCTAAAGTTAAAAGCTGCATTAAGAATTTCAACGACCTGTTTCTACCAATACTGAATACATCAACCCGATGCCCCATTGGTATCCCTAAAATGGATGAAGCGAAGAAACCTAACACAAGTAAACCGCAAACGTATCACAGACTGTCCTTTTAACAGGCCAAATTTCATAAATGACTACTCTAATTTTCCCACTGCTCTCGCTGAATTCGAATTTAATACAATATTTTTATTCTGACAAAGTTGCATTACAATGCATGTGAAAGTTCACACGAATTAAATTTACCACTAATCGTGAGCCCATATTCATCCCTGCTCGGCTTGTAATATTATGCCTTAACATATAAACACCTAAATTGCCGCCAGCGTTGACAATGCATCACCATGACGAAACAAAATATTCGTCGAAAAACAGTTCTTATAAAAGGAAAATTACTTCTGGTTAGAATGATTTTTGCGAAATGAGAAACATTATTGAAAAGTTGCCATGTGTGTGTTGCTTTAGGAAACTCATAAACTTTTTGAAATTCGAAATGTGATTCCAACATGAAAAACTTTACTGCCCCAGCTAAAGAACTGTCCGGGAAAAACTTACGCAGTTGTGGGAGCGAAATGTTCATATCTGCTCTGGGCGGTTTTACCTGCGTACAAAGACTAGTACGGAATGAAAACAGCATGCATCCGTTGCACAACGACGAATGAGTTTAACCAGTTTAACCAGTCGTCATAAGTCGTAACAAAAGGTTGATTAAAAAGCCAGAGGACCATCTCACCGGGTGTTGTTTCCGAGGTTCTGAAAACGAAGGTGACACAGTAAAAAAATAATTTCTCAGTCACGTTTTAAGTTGCGCTAATCCCTCCTTGTACGACGGGCGTAAGACCTGCGAATATCGATACGAAAGGTACATATACGAGGGGATGCCATCAGGTAAATAATGCATCTAAATAATCCCTGCACTTGCTGTCGTCAGCCGACTGGAGTACGACGTTGTGGCTATACATGGCGCTTATGCACCGCGCAAGATTTAGCCATATGTACTGCCGCTACGTCATACTCCAACCGGCAGCAAGTACAGGGATGATCTGGATGTGCTATTGACATCCCCTCCTATATTACAACCCGATAGTATGGCAGTTCTAAAAACTTTTTGCGTACTCCGGCATTGATGTCGCTGGTTGTCGCTGATATATAGTCGTGGTTGTCGCAGTGGGCGTGAGTGTCCTCGTGGGCGTTGTGGTCGAAGTGGGCGTTGTAGTCGTGGTAGGGGTTGTTGTAGTGGGCGTGGTCGTTGTTGTCGTGGTAGGTGTCGTTGTTGTCGTCGTGGTGGGTGTGGTCGTTGTCGTAGGCGTGGTGGTTGTTGTCGTGGTCGGTGTCGTTGTTGTCGTCGTAGGGGGCGCGGTCGTTGTCGTGGGCGTTGTCGTTGGCGTGGTGGTTGTTGTCGTGGTCGGTGTCGTTGTTGTCGTCGTAGTGGGCGCGGTCGTTGTCGTGGGCGTTGTCGTTGGCGTGGTGGTTGTTGTCGTGGTCGGTGTCGTTGTTGTCGTCGTAGTGGGCGTGGTCGTTGTCGTAGGCGTGGTGGTTGTTGTCGTGGTCGGTGTCGTTGTTGTCGTCGTAGTGGTTGGTGTGGTCGTTGTGGTGGTTGTTGTAGTTGTCGTCGTCGTTGTGGTTGACGTGGGACTCGGCTCAAAACTAAACTGCAACACAGAGAGTATATTATATAGATGGAGATCGCTGCACACACGCTGGTAATTACTGCGCTTGCGAAGCGCTTTTAAACCAGAGCAAAATCAACTGTGAATTTTTATGCCACGTGTGGGCGTTCTTTGGGGAAAATCGTGATTGGAACGGATAAGCTATGAAGAAGCCACTAAATACTGATAGTATACGAGGACATTTGGGTGCTGTGAACATACCCTGCACGATTAGGCTGCGATGAACAGCCGGCTAAATTTATAGCCGTTTGCATTCAGACTGTAGCGTTGCGAGCTACGGCTAACCAGCTGTTCATCGCAGCCTAATCGTGCAGGGTATGTTCACAGCACCCAAATGTCCTCGTACAGCGGAATTAGTAACATACTATATTTACGTTTTACATAACTGTCGTATAACAACCTTTTATCCACCAGCCGTGCAAAGGCCAGCTCAAAACAGCGGTAATGCTGTGCAAGAATGCAAGTGGACTCATCATTTCATGCGAGAACTGTGATTTCTGGATGACAGCTTTACAAGCTGGTAGATATTACAAGGATTGACCATTATGACCACTACTAACCCATTTTCCAATTGGTTTATCCTGATACATCTTGTAGGTGGCCAGTTGGAGGAAATTACTGTATAATCCTTGCAGATTGCATGGGTATGTACACGATCTCCAATCAGAAGAATACGCATCTTGGCAGTAGCAGCGGTATTCACTGGCCGATACTTTGTAGCAGCAGTTATTCCAGATGGAGGAGCCATACTTCGAAAAATTAGTAAAACCGACTGCCCTTTAATTTCGAATACTGCGATAAATCTTGCATTTTGTTAGTGCTGGCAGCATGGACAACCGTCTTTGGGAAACTGTTCGCGGTTACGCTACCACTTGCAGTTTCTCAGACGTTCTAACTAACAGGAAGCCCTGATACATGTATATGGCTCATAATAATGAGCATAATGTGCAAGATTACAAGTTAGTAGCTGCACTCGATCCAACTGCTTTGCGAATTATTCTGTTGATTGACATAAGTCAGTACGTACACCATGTACACCGACCCATAAAAATTCAAACAGCAGTTGGACCGAGTGCAGCTAACAAGCTAGCAGTTGCTAACCTTAGCCGGAAATCGTAATACAGTATATATAGTCGAACTTAAAGGGGAGTCGGAATAACTAATTTGTCGAAGTTTACATAATATGGATCACAGACGCTGGCCGAAGGCCACAATCCCGGCGGTGTGGTACTGGTCTCATTCAGCGCACGTCCGCAGCCCTTTTCCAGCACCCAGTTTCCATCTCCTACATTGTGGGTCGTGATATATGGGGCGTTACGATTAAAGCCACCCGACCAAGTTAATCGGCGTTGTTTGGCATTTTCTCGTTACCGACCTGCTCGGTCAAAATATCTTGTCAAACATCCCGCACCGAGATCGCAGTTGCCTTTCATCATCATCTGTAAGAATGGTTAGCATTGTAAAATTTCGTTGTGTCTCAGAACGGATGCGACGGCCGATGCATTTCGCATAAGCACGGAAACTGCAAAGGTTAACACCATCGATATTTCTCATGTCCCGGTACAGTATATTCCAAAGAAAAAAAACCTTCCCAAAGATTGGCGGTACCGTCGTGTTGAAGAAACCTGCTTCTTACAATGCCTGGACGCTGCTATGATCAGCGTAAACACCTGATCGTGCAAATTGCGGTTGACTCCACCGCATCATTACTCATAGTTTAAGGGCGGTTAATAAGGTTTACCGAACTGATGGCGCCCCCGTCGGAGCAGGCTGCCGTCGACGGCGTACCGCAAACTTCGCACTTCCATTCGACCTGGGGAGAAGGGGAACAACCCGCTTCACAATGCCGGGCTAAACCTGCAAATCATGAATTGTTGTAGGATGCTGTGCAAAGTGATTGTGCTGTCGCAAGGTTACACTTATATATCAATCACTGTTTTACAAACATATGTTGCGTTCCAGGTTTATACAAAAACCCAAGACAGACGTACGTTTGTATGGCGACACGAATACACAAAAATTGATTTTGGTCGCGCATGAGATAAATATCTGTATAAGCCCGTTCAACTACGCCTATACTTACTTGCCCAGAATAACGAACCACGGCAGGATTACTGCAGGCAAACATAACAATCCAGTCTCCCTTTTAAATCGTGCAGCACGACATCGCCCACTTGGCGCAGACATAAGGAATTTTTTTGTGAACAGGCCGTGTCTAGTTTCCGTGCCTGGCTATTTAAAAAAGAACTTTGTTGTACTGCAAACCAAGGAGAGGTCAATATTATTACTAATTATTTTTGATTCATATTGAACATGATAATAATATGGATTCGTAATAGGCAATGGCTATGGAAGTACTCACGGTAAAGCTAATACTTAATCACTTCACGGCGTGATTTTGTTATTGTTGCTAGGGCTCGTTAGCAGAAATAACACTCTACTGAGTCTACTTTTTCAGACTAGTCTCTGGTTCGCAATAAACCTGTAACTTCCTTTTAACATATACACTGTCTTAGCCTTTTAGGTTTTCCTTCTGAAAATCCTCCTAGCAGACCGAACCTATGTTCCGAGCCAATTTTATCAAAAAATAATCAGATTCAGCCTGTTCGCCAAAACAACCTAATTTGTTTTAGGATCATAATTTAACCAGATATTGCTCTGCTTACAGTGCTAGCGTCAAGATGACGGTTTCCGAAACTCTAGAGCAAAAATTGAAGTGTCTGTTCCTACTTGCTGAACCGATGTAATCCTATCCGTTTGAGCTCATGCCAGCCGCGAAGGATGGCATCGAGGTTGCGACAATCGACTGCCGATTTGTCTGAATGCGATAGGTGTTTCAGCCAGCGCATTAAACCTGTCTCCAGCTGTTTCACGGCATCGGCACAGTTCCTTCTTGTACGTCATTTAAATTCAATAATAATATTTGGATATTGTACTGTAGCAAACGGAAGAAAATCCCAGTCGCAGTTGGTGACCTTTCGAAATGTAAATACATAGATACAAACTTAAGATTATTCTGCTCACTATAATTCAATTCGTTAAACCAGAGTTTTAGACTTGCAAAAGTTTTATTAGGCCAAAAAGAAACGTTCAAAAGAAAGTTTTCTTATGTCTACGCCAGGTGGGCGATGTTGTGCTTCACAACGCAAAAAGGAAACAGGATTGTTATTTCTGACAAATAAAATCTGTCCACACTTCACAATATCAAATACGGCATTAGAGAAAGAAATAACTGCAAATAAAATTTTACACGTATCTGTAAGGAAGTAAACGAGAAAATAAATATAAACACACAATAAGAAATATGCATAACATAGGTAAAACCAACAATTTCCTCCTGGCTGCGCATACGCTTTTGCCTCCCTGGTGACGTTGACCACGTAATCAAGTTCCATTTTGGCAGCGGCCGGTAAACGCCCACAACGTTGATGTGCACGGCATCTCCATCCGGCTGCGAGTGTCGTTATCTTAACTTTTTTTATAGCACCAGTGTGTTAAGGCAATCACGGCGACAACGAACAGCTGTAACATACAAGCATGTCTTAATTACGCATCACCTTTATCGTGTATAGATTTCAAGCGATCTTAGCGGTCTTACCGTAGTGCCCACGGAGATACCAATTGACAGCGCCGGGGTAATGCAACCTGTTCAAAACAAATTCAACAACAAAACTGAATGTTCTATGCAATCATGCAATCAGCGCAAAAATGAGAACAATCGATGTTAAGCTAGGCGCCGCTCCACGCTGATGTTTGACTAAAGCATTTATATTGTTCAGTCGCGGATTGAACGATAACAATTTATTTATTCTTATTGTAAGTACCTGGTACTTTAGTCGTGCCATTCGTATGCAGACTGTATCGCACTGTAAAGGTCATATTCATTGAATTTTCGGCTCCCACAAAGAAGATGGCAGCGTTAGCATGAAGTCGCCTTACCGTATGTGGGCGCCTTGGCTGAATCAGCGTCTCGGACTTGATATTCAGGCGCCTCTGCCCCACAATGCAAAACAGGGTAACCATTTATTGATCGTTACGACAGGAAATGTTAATGAAGAAGAAATGCCCCACCGGGTAATGTTTCGGGTGTACTGAAAAAGGCAAGAGTATCACTTCAGCTATAGTTTACCCACAGCGTCCTTGGATGCTTATTTCTTTTACGGCAGGCATTAGATCTGGGAATATGGTAACTAGGAAAGTGCACTCGCTTTAGGCGGGCACTGCATGACCGAAACGTAGCATGATTATATGATATGTAATCACGTCGCTTGCGCTATACGTCCATTATACGATTTTTGCAACTTTCGATTTAGAACTATTTGCGGTACTTTGTGTCCTGCAGAGCTGCCGCAAATTAGTAAGGTGACTTAACAATTTTGCTGCAGCTCTGCAGGCTAAAGTACTGTAAATAGTGCCAAATACGACATTTCTAAGTTTGGCATTGCCGGGTGGTTTTACTCGTTATAGATTTTCGCTGTACTTCGTAACATCCACTTTACTAAGGTGGACGAAGCACATAAAAAATCTATAACCGGTAAAACCGCCCGTACAGATTAAACACTTCGTTGTACCTAAAACTGCATAAATTTTGCCTGGCCAATGTTTTAGCTGTGGCATTAATGTTATTCATGCTGGACTCACATTTCGGATCTCAAACAATGGGCTACTTATTGCCACACACACGATCGTAAGCTTTTCGGTAACAATGCTTCTCATTTCGCACCGATAATTTTAATCAGAAGTAATTTTTCTATTATTAAGGATTATTAAGGATAAGTAAATAAGGATTAATCTTCGATGAATGTTTTTGTTTTTCGTCTTGGTTATGCATTGTGAACGCTGTGGCAGGTTAGGTATTCAGCAGACAGGTAATGGATTATTGCAGAAACCATGATTTCCGCTTCGTGTTCCACCTTTCTTGCCAAAGGTTGGCTCTTTGACGACGGGCTGGTCTTGGTAAAAGGGGACGGTATGGAAAGAGTTTTCGAAGGCCATTACACCCAGTCTCAGTGGCAAATTTTGAAAATCCCCTAACGCCGGCATCCTTGGACCACAATACGAAGAACTGTTTTTTGACATAGCGGATGGCTGTGCCAGTAACAGAGGCTATTGTTAAGCAGCAGTTTTAAAAGTGTATCTACAGTAGTATGTATAATAAAAGCGGCAACTTGTCTAATTTTGCCTTGCTTTTATTTCGCCGAAAAAAATACATCGCATATCGACCAATACACCAGACCAGGTGGCAGGTAGTGCTTTATCATCGACCGGCTAAAGTGCAGCATTCAAAAGTAGAATTAGCGAAATACGCAAATTTGCGAAAAATGCGGCAGTTTGCAATAGCCGCCTCCTAGTCGGACTACGGAACGGCTACTGATATATTTCTGGCCATTGATATTGCTACTTTCGCATTTTTCCCAAATTATTTGATATGTGCATGGTGATAATACTGACCATTGCATACATACAGCTAACAGTAAGGCACCAAAGGGCATCGGTACCTAAGAAATGACACCACGGCTCGTAATATCCGTGAGTATAAACGGCCACTGGCCCTTCCTATTTTATATGTGGTGACCGACCGACGGATACCGCCAGTTACGTAAGGTGGGAGTATATACGGCCACGGCGCATGTGTTCATTCGATAGAAAAGGCAATTGCGCATGTGTGCATTTAGTGGCGGTGACCGACGGACGGACACCACATTTCCATTATCACTGAACATAGAAGACCTTCGCTACGCTTCGGTCGATAAAACCTTTTTACACACATAAACTATGACCCACTCGATGCCGATATCACGAGGTTTGGCTTACTCTGGCGTTAACGTCGCTGTAGAAGTCGCCGCGGTTGTTGACGTGACCACTATGGTGGGCATGGCGATTGTGGTTGGTGTTGTAGAGGTTGTCGTTGGTTCGGCCCTGGTGCTGGAGGGCATGATTGATGCTTTGCTTGTCGTCGGAGGCGTTATTGTGGATGTAGTGAACGTGCCGTGGTGGTTGTCGTTGGTTCGGTGGTGATCGTGCTGGTTTCCATCGCAGTAGTAGTTGTTATAGTTGTGGTTAATGGTTTCATCGTTGTGGTCGTCGTAGTGCTCGTTGTGGTGCTCTTTGCGATGCACGTCGTAGTACTCGCCGTACTGCTCGTTGTGCTGCTCGTTGTTGTGCTCGTTATGGTGCTCGTTATGGTGGTCGTTGGACTGGGAATAAAACTAAACTGCAGCACATACCGGTCACTGCAGATCGACATTTCAGACTCGAAAAACAGCAAAAGAAATTTACAAGGCTTTCAGCGTGGTTTGTGCGATCAACGTTGGCTTCAGAATCGAATTACTTGTACCAGCTTTATAACAGTTCCCAAAACCACCAGCGTTGACTAACCCACTGTCCGATTGGTCGATCCTGATATAATTTGTAGATGGCCAGTTGCAGGAAATTAATGTACAATCCACGGAAATTGCATGCGTATGTGGATGTGATCTGGTCTGCCGTAGTATCTTCATTGAGGCAGTAGCAGCGATATTCACTGACAGATACTTTGTAGCAGCAGTGGGTAAAGGTGTGCTGTGAATCAAATGGATAATCCATATTACAGATCGTGGACGGGGGCAAGAATCCCGGCGGTATGGTACTGGTCTGGCCCAAACCATGTCCGCAGCCCTGCTCCAGCACCCAGTTCCCGTCTCCTTCATATATTGCCCCGACAGTCTGTGAGGCACTACGGTTAGTGTCTGGCATTGGGCTTCCGTGCTGTCCGTTACTGACCTGCGCGATCGTAATATCACGTCAAACATCCCGCTGTCAGGTTGCACTGACTTTGCCTCATCTTCACCTGTTATAATGTTGTCAGATAACCTGTGAGTCAATCAGCGACAGGGATTTGACAGCCGAAGGTCCATAAGACGCTGACGAATAATAAGTAGGTCATAATTTATAAATTATGCTTAACAGTGGCTGTACAGGCGCTATCGCCAAAGGTTATGAGTGATCCAACTAATTCTGCTGTAGCCAAAGCACTTTGTATTTTATAAGCACTGCGCAAACCCAAAGCATTTGTGTTAAAAGCAGATGAGCGCTGAATACCTCGATGCTATCGCAATGGCCAACACGTTTATTTACGGGCTTAACCGGAGACGGCAATATTTAAATTGGAAATACTCGTTTCGCTTGGGGATATGCCTCGCTTGGGATGTAACGTGTGTCGACAGATATTACAGTAAGCTTACCGCTGCATCAGCGGTGGTACAAGCGGGAAAAAAAATTCCACCTTTATTCTTATTTGGAAGGGCGATACATTTGTTGACCGATTACTTTTTGAGACAATGGGCCCTTGGGGACCATCGGCAATCGCCATTGTCAGAGAGTTGGACAAGAGAATTCTACAGCATACAGGAGAATGCCGTACGCATGAATTCCTGCGCCAGAGTCTATTGCTGGAGATTCAACGTGGAAATGCGGCCTCTATTCTTGGGAGTGGGAACAATGGACGGAGTGAAAATTAAACAAAATTTTGCTGTAATGACTGTAATTTTGTTGTTTATCTTATTAGATCTATGCAATGCTTTTTCGATGTAAAATAGCAACCGGAAATAATGCAAGGGCACCGGATGGCCGCATTCGAAGTCATGAACATCACACCATTCCCTCCTGCCACCGGCAGGGTTGACAAAAGCTCACTAACTAAACTAAAAATCTAAACTAAAACTAAAAATCTAAAAATCTCTAAAGCAGACGTACGCATGATCGGTGGAAACGATTATTGTGACCATATCCTGCCAAGACCAGACTTCCATGATCGGCCGGGTTTAGCTTTAGGACACAACGCTACTAGCATCATGGCGCAAACGCAAAACCAATCGACGCACATGGCTCATACAGACAGTACGGGTGGTTACCGCATCCAGTCGGGCAGGGCATGGTCACAGCGACCATCGGTCCTCGTATAGCGCGATTTGTATATATGACAAATAGATATCCAAAGCGGGTGAAAATCAACCATTGCTGAGTAAAGTGTGGATCAAAATTTATGAAATATACAAAGTTAGAAAGTGGACTTCAAAAATATTCATTAAACATTTAAAATGTGAAGTAGAACCCTTACACGCAGCCAAAACCCGTGACAGTTTCTCGTGCACGCTGCCAGCATCTGAGGTACGCAGCGGACTCAAAAAGGTCACCGGAACACGCACCCTATGCCCGTGTTTACCCGTGCGCGAAGCAATAATGTATTACTACCGCTGTACCGCAAAAGGTCACGCTGGCATCCGTCGTCTTGTGCACCTAACCCTGCTTCATAGACGTGCCATATACAGTGTAGCACCTACGGAACTGCTGGCGCCATTGTCGGAGCATTCAGCCAACGATGTCGTACCACAGGCATGGCAGTTCCACTCATCTCTGGGATCCCGTCCTTCACAGTGCCGTGTCAAATCTTCAAAAAAGTGTCGCATATATACTATGTGGAAAACTCAATTAATACGCATAGTAATCAATCATATTAATCAGTCAATCCGGATTCCGGGGGACTACTGAAATTCAGTTGAAAATTTACACCTGTCGATTTATGGGATGGCTAAATGTGCATGAGCAAATAAAGATAATGCGCTGATTTAAACCATGCAACTATCGTGTGAACGTAAAGCAGAATTGCAGGAGCGGAAAACTAGAAATGGCGGTGGATACGGGACCAACACATGAACTCTTCATCGCAATAAAGAGGACGCCGACAAAGCGTCCGCTCAGGTACCCGCAAAAGACGCAGTTATGTTCGAAAATCATCTGAAAACTGAAACCAGTCAGGTTTGCCTTTACTGCGTCCGCAGTAAGCGCCTGACATGCGATTAAAAAAATGCAGCGTATGCGTTCCGAATAAAGGCAAGGAAAGATACAGGGGGCAGTCAGTGGACACAGAAAAATGTCGGCATTGGTTTTGGAACGGCAAATGATGGTAGGCAGTCACTGCCCATTGTCTACCGTAATAAACTGCACGAAAGGGTAGAGTTTCTTGTGCCAGCAAATGCATTTGGTGACTCGTTTCTACGAGTAATTTACAAGAGAATGTAGACCTCCGCTTTATGCGGCGAGCATAAATACAGTTCATTTCCTCTTACAGTAGATATAGCGTTAGCTCATGGTGTCAAGCCTATACTTGCCAAAAGTGACGAACCACGGCAGCACTGTCGCAGGCAGAATTAGCAATCCAGTCTCGCATTTGCATCGCGGAGGGCGTTGTTTGCGTTGTCCACCAACATAATGAAATATTCAGGGAAACGAACAGAAAAGTTTTTCTGTTTCGAAGGTAATAAACAAAAAAATATTTTGCAGCTTGTTGTGCTTTGTAATCCAAAGAAAATGAGGCAGATCGTGCACTATGGTATTGCTACTATTGTACTATTGTATTCAAGATAAGAAGAGGAATAACATACTTAGCTAATGATATAAAGGTCATATGCATAATTAGATGTCTGACGTATACATACGGTACGAACAGTACGTACTTAAACTTGCTCCAGCCACAATGTTGAACGCAGAGCTTCCTTCGTCTGATAATTCGCTTGTTGTTGCTATGCATTTCCGTTACATACAAAATAACAAAATAGTATTTCGGGAAAACCTGGACTACCATAATAGTAAAACACATAAAATTAATTATTTCTTACTGTTTAAGGACTTCGTATCAGAGTCGAAAGTTTCTCTGTGTATCACCAAGAAAGCTTCCAGTAACAGATTGCTGAGATACTGTATTACAGTTTGTTGAGAAGAAACAAGTTCACGAAACGTGTGCATCGACATTTTAAAATACTTACCAGAAAACCAGCGCTACTAACTAACCTATAATTAGTAAAATTTAGCTATAAGTTCAAGAACATAAACCAGTAACGTGCTCCTGCTAAAAAGTCCCTCGCATTACGATGCCGATGTGCTAGCTTAAACCAAAGACAGTACTGACACAAGGTACTAATGTTTAAGTTTTGACAGGCACCCCGAATGATTGCTGTTCTTAGCATCCCTGTTATCCGGTATCTCCGCACGGTCGCTTGGGAACGCTGGGAGCAATGCCGTCAGTGACCATTTGTATCCAGCCCAAGGTTGGCGTATCGATAACATCTTCGACGATTGTTCCATATTCTTCGTTCGCTGCAAAACACAGGCAACACATACATATTTACGATATTCCGAGCCCTTGCTAGTGCAATAGATTGACTAATCGATATTATAAAATCTAACATGAACTGTATAATATGCGAAATCAAGGTGACCTTACTCCAGCATCCCGCATCGACCTGAAGACCAACCAATCGGGGTGTAGCTGTTGCGTTATCCCGACACATCCTAAAACACATCTCTTTTTCACATCAGCATTACAAAATTAAATTTTATTGCATAGTTTCGAAAATAGTATGTACTCACAATTACGTAGAATTGTGAGAGTGCAATATTCTCGCTTAAGGAGACGTAATTTCGGGAACAAAATTAGTGAGTAGCGTGTCGTACGTTGGGCGACCGGTTAATTTCTTCCTCTTGGAAAAAAGGTAAATGCTTCGTTATAATGCATATCGCGCATACATGCACTTCTCTGTTTAGTCCCAGTACTGAGGGCGTATGCGTACGTGTTCCGGGTTGCAGATTTTATCATGATTTAAATATTTTGAACTGCGGACCGACTGGCTAATTTCGGCTATTTCTTATCCTGCGGTACATTATTACGTATGTATCGCTATGGTCGATAGTACTGATACTCGACAGTCGACGGGTTCGATATTATATTATTATTATGATTTACGATTTTGTATTCTTATTACAATGAAGCGCTATCATTACGGTACTTACAACGGCGCTCCAGTTCCATACTGAAAAGCAAATAAACAGTGCATCAGCATATGGCAGAAATAATCAAATTAATGCAATGTGCCAGTGAAGAAACATAGATGCTTCCCTTACCATACACCCCGTGCTTCGTGTGGATCCACCGGCGCAAAATCCCGTCAGGGAGGGCCCGTGGAGGTAGCGGGCATGCAGAGGCTGCGTGAGTTCCGTATGTTTATCGATGCAAGAACGGATATCCCAGGGTGCTTGTGGAACACTCTCATAACTTAAAAATTGTGTGTCCTTCCACGACCAGCCGATGTACCCGTACAGTTCACACTTTCCGGTGTAGGCGTGGTCCCGATAGTAACTGGCATCTGAGAGAGGTATATCCTGCCGCCTATCGGAGAAGCACACCGGGCAGGCCCGCTGCATATTGAGAGGCTGTTCGAGCTCCAGCAGGACCAATAGACGATCGGGGTAGCGGTTGGTTGTGCGCAGCTGGTCGTCATCTTGAAAAAAGATTCTTTTAACCGCGCTGTACTGCGCCTTGGGGTCCATTGGGGAATCAGCAACCCTCACTCCAAGATTAGGCTCGGCCTTGCGCGTTTTCGGGTCACGCCTGTACCACAGGAAAGCGTTAGTTATGTAGAAAGCACAGTTTATAACCGTGTAACCGTTCATGCATGAAAGCCGAACTTAGCGGAAACGGCATCATGAGACATACAATACACCGCTGGAAACCGTCAACACCATAGTGGCGTTGATAATCACGCCGGCAGGGAACCCCACGGTTTTTCTCCATCGCGATGAGTAGCCCTGGCTGTTAAAGGTGTCCAGGAGCGGGTCTGGGTCACAGGATGGCGAAATGTAGTGTCCGATGTCCACAATAAAACAGCCGACTGCGGGATTGTACGTCGGATCCAACGACCTACCACAACTGGGGAACAGCGGCAAAGGAGGATTCGGAGGGGTGTCATTGCACGGCTTAACGGTTATGTTTGGCGTACTGACTGGAGGAACATCGGTCGGCGTGGTTGTGTACCACGTGGTGCTATTTGGCGTAAACGTTACCGTTGGTGGCGTGTATGTCACCGTTCCAGTGGTAGTGGAAACCGATGGAGTCGTAGTGGGGATAGGCGGTGGATATGTTCCTGTTCCGGTGGTAGACGGAATCGACGGTGTCGTGGTACTGCTGGGTGATGGATATGTCCCCGTTCCGGTAGTGGGTGGTAGGGAAGGTGTGGTTGTGTTGGAGGGTGGTGGATATGTCCCTGTTCCGGTGGTACTGGGAGTTGGCCATGTGGTGGTACTGGAAGGAGGCGGATATGTTAACGTCCCGGTGGTAGACGGAATCGACGGTGTCGTGGTGTTTTCAGGTGGTGGATATGTCCCAGTTCCGGTGGTACTGGGAGTCGGCGGTGTGGTGGTACTGGAAGCAGGCGGATATGTTAACGTCCCGGTGGTAGACGGAATCGACGGTGTAGTTGTGCGGCTGGGTGGCGGATATGTCCCTGTCCCGGTGGTTGATGGAACCGGGGGTGTCGTGGTGTTAATGGGAGGAGGATACGTTCCCGTTCCGGTGGTACTTTCAGTTGGCGGTGTCTTAGTACTGCTAGGTGGCGGATATGTCTCCGTTCCGGTGGTGCTTGGAATCGACGGTGTCGAAGTGCGGCTAGGTGGTGGGTTTGTATCGGTCCCGGTGGTTGGTGGTAACGACGGTGTGGTCGAGCCCGTTGGTACCGTCACGGGTGGTGGAGTGGCTGTTGTCGTGGTGTTGGGCGGAGTCGAAGTGGTGGTGGAGGTCGTATTACAGGGTGGCGCTGGTGGCGGCGGTGGTGTCATCGTCGTGTTGGTTGGAGGGTTCGGTGGTGTCACGGTCGTGTTTGGCGTGGGAGGAGTCGTCGTGGGCCACCGCGATGTGGTCGACGACCTTGTTGGTGGAGTGAGTGTCCCACTCGTCGTTGTATGGTTCGGGGTGGTCGATGTGCTAGTCTGCGTCATGGATGTGGTGGTCGTATCAGTGGAAGACGTGGTAGAGGGCGTTGGCGTCGTCGTGGCATTAGGGGTCATTGTGGGCGTGCCTGGAGTGAGCGTTATCGTCTCGGTCGTACCAGATGGTGGTGTCACCGTATGCGGTGTTCGTGGAGTAGTTCTTGATGGTGGTGTAGGAGTTGTCGATGGGGGAGTTGGTTTAGATACGCAGCAGGTCTCCGGCGGCTCTGGATATACCCCAATGATATAGTTTGAGTAAAAGTCGTACAAAACGGATATCTTTGGCTGTTCAAGCATTTACAATAATTTTAATATTTTAAAATTATTAAGACCTAATTGCACAAAATCATTTATTTTGTGGAATTAGGTCTTGATAAATTTGTGTAGTTCGCGGTCTTTGACCTTTTCGGAAATCCTTAATTTACAATGGACATAAACACGGATGTACTGTACCTTCAAGAGCATGGGCTTTAAAAATCTCCGGTAATGCACTGTCGGTGCTAGTGCCATAACAGCACGAGTGTGAACGGACATTACAGATTTCACATTTTACATTGAATTTGGTATGATTCAGTCCAAATCGCTCACAACCATCCCAAAGTTCACTGTCGCGCACGCATACACCTCCGTCTGCTTGCAAAAAAACTTCGTCAATTAATAAATCCCGCTCTTGATTTTGCCGAAAGAATTCCGTCACTATATAGTATATAGTACGTACCTGTGATGACCCTATCACGGAAGGCTCTATTAGGAAAAAACTCATCGCGATACAACCAACAGGATTTAGGTTCAGACACATCCAAAACAGCAGATGAGCCCAAGCCGTCTTTTCCAGAACGAAGGCGTGGTAATTTTACAGCATGAGCGAATGGCAAATTCCGGTCAGTACAGTACGCAATTAAAGACACAATCAGTACGACAGTTTTTCGGTTCATAATACAAATAGCTGTAATACCCATAACAATTGGCAGAATTCGCTTTGGTGTTTCTTGTGCAGATAGGGCGGATAATATAGCTTACTCCATGGAATATTTTTCTAGTGCAATATGTCGGATAATTCGTGTGGAATATAAGTGGTGTTAATTCACAACATCACACATTAAGAGATATTTCAAGGTGATTTGGTTTACAGCAAAAATTAATATTAACAGTCATAACTATTATGGTATCGTTGTACGAGTAGCGCTGGGTAGACGCTCAGTACTTCGGTTTCACAAGCTTGTGCGCACTGCTATTGCTTAGCATTAATTTCGAAATCTAGTAAGTATCAATACAGACTGCAGTTCAAGCACTGTAACCAAAACACCTTTACTGGCATTCCGTATTAGCTTATCAAAGTACGTGCACCATTTATGCACAGCTATATACTGCGAATAATACTGTAAGTATATAGAAGCGGAATTCATTGTCGTGTTACACACCCTCCCTGTAATGCTCCAGTCATCCACCTGCCCGATCCTGAAGCAAACAATCGTTTCGCGAGCACAAACGGATACAGATTTCGAGCATCCAGCGGATCGCCTAGCGAATTCCAGAAACTGTTTAATTGAAAATGGCTATAACTTTATTCAGCCAACACCCGCGGCAACTTTTTAGGTGTAAAAATCTTCTTAAATTTTTCTTCATCTTCTGACGCACTGGCTCGCAGAATCCATTCCACCACCAGATCCTGTTTTAACAAGATCTGGTTCTGGATGAAAGATCTGTTATAACAGGGCGTGGTTTATAAGATATGGCAGTCAAAGCGTCAAAAGGCGAAGAAGCATTTGGGAAGATTTTTGATACCAAAAACGTTAAAAGTAAAGTATGAAGAATGAAGCGTTTTGAATAAAGCCAGTTTAGTTATAGCCAGTTTGAATTCATCAGTTTTTGAAATTCGCAAAGCGATCCGCTGTTTGCTCTAAATCTGTATCCGTTTGCGCTATGCGTCGGCACACCGACAACTCGCTGACGGTCATCTTGCTGACCGACAACTTGCTGACGACTATTTGCTGACCGACAAATGTTGACCCGACAGTTTGTTGAAACAAAAAATCGCTGAACGACAGTTCGCTGACACCGACGATTTGCTGACGATATTTTGTTGACTGACAGAATGTTTACCCGACGACTTGCTAAATTGTTGACCGACATTTTACTGACCGACGTCTAATGGAAATACCGACAACTCGCTGACCCCAAATTTACTGCGCAATGTGAGCACCGGGTACCAGGCGTCCGTCCAGGGCGGGTGCTTCATGGTGAAGTTGCAGAACTGTGCTGTTAGCAGCGGCAAGTAGTTTGTTACCCATCAAATCCTAAGAAACCTAAGAAACCGGTGTAATTATCAAAACATTTCTAAAAGTTTTTAATAAATAATTGTTATTGGCTGAAACAATAACATACTCGTGAACTTAATACCGCGTAATAAATGGCAAAAAGTTATAATTCACTTATAACTGTCATAGTATTGCTTCCTTTTTATGAAACCAGCGAAGATTCCAGTTTTCGCGTAAATATCGCTAATATGCGTTGAACTGGTCAGCAAATTGTCGGTCAGCAATTTTTCGTCTTCTACAAGTTGTCGGTCAGCGAGTTGTCGATTACCGACATTTCGCTGACCGACAAGTAAGCTGTCGTTCAGCAAATTAGTTTCTGCAAGATGTCGGTCAGAAAGTTGTGTTAGTCAGCAACACGTCGGTCATCAAGTTGTCGGTCAGCGAAATGAAGGTCATAGAGTTGTCGTGCTACACGATCTCGTTCGAAATCATGCCTTCGGATCGGGCTGGGGTTTACAGTTTGCGCCATCTGTGCGGTGCTGTTCCTTCTCGTTACAACTGCAGCTCAGTTTAAAAAGTCACCGTCATCTGTGCCATTTGTGCGGTGCTGTTCCTTCTCGTTAAAACTGCAGCTCAGTTCAAAAAGTCACCGTATTGCAGCAAACAGTGTATGAGTAGAGTACATACCAACAGACTGCGCTGAGTTTCGCCGCCGTAGGGAGTAGTACAAGTTAATTTAGTAACAGCACACGCGAGATCCCACACGCGCCTACTCCCTGTGAACTATGAAGCCGTACATGTAACCCGGTTTCATAATTCCGATTTCCACCGGCACCTACCTAAACGTTATTAAATATTGAATTAAGCGTTACAACCCCAACAAAATCGAGTTTTGCTGTCTGTTTTGTTGGGAGTGCCGTCTGATACTGTCATAAAAATGATGTCACTCATTCAGTGTCAGAAGCAGCACGTAACATAGCATAGGCGAATTTAACTCCCTTGGACGGGAGGGCTACTTAGAACGTGGAAGCTAAAGGTAAAAAAACAATCTGCTGGAAAAATTGCTAGAAATTTGGTATAAAGTAGTAAATTGGTTCGAATATTTTTACCACAATTTGTCATTTCAAAAATGTCATGAACGGGGCATTTTATTAATTTTTACTATGAGTATGCATTTTTGACTGTGACCTTTATTACTACGTTAGTATTGTCATTTGTCCTCATATATACTGCAACAGCAGCCGGTTAAACTGCTGTTCTAGTGGGATGGTTAATCCACCGTACCACGATGTAGCGGCTGTTAAGGCTAACTGACAATCAAAAGGCTGGCACGATCAGCAGCGATGACCTGGCAATTACAAACCGGAAGTACAGCAGCCGGTTAAACTGCTGTTCTAGTGGGATGGTTAATCCACCGTACCACGATGTAGCGGCTGTTAAGGCTAACTGACAATCAAAAGGCTGGCACGATCAGCAGCGATGCTGACCGGAAGTAAGGTGGCAATTACACAACTACTGTGTGGGAGATGAGATGATTCATCTCGAAGTGTTTACAAACAACAAACGCAAGACACGGCAGTCACGGCAAGATTCTTATTAGCAAGTACACAGGGCAAGAAGGCAAAAGCAAGGTTAGCTAGCTGGCAAGGAGCAAATCCAAGAATGATTCTAGTGCGCCAAAGTAAAAGTTAAGAGCATCGAGATTGTAGCGGTAAAGCGGTAAGACAATGAGATGCTGATCACATGATCTTAATGAGGAAGACAAGGAACGAATGAACCAATAACTGATGTAGAAAAGCAATTAACAATCCCAACTGGCGGTACTAAGATTTTCTATCGTTACATCCCGGACGGTAGCGATGAGATATACGTGTCTCATCAAGAAATTAAAAATGAAAAAATAGAGAATAACGCTGATGCTAATACTGTACGGCGTGGTGGATCCCAAGTTTAATCTTCCACGCGAAGGTTAATTTTCAAGCAGACGATCGGGATTCTGCGATCGTTTTCCGGTATGATGCTCAGTGAGTGCGCCGGTCGGAATCGCGCATACGGTTCATTCGCTGACGGAGCTGATCCAATTCCTGTCGTAGGTCATAGATTTCTTTATCTTTGTCCCGGACGGTAGGTGAATGATACTGGTTAATTTCCTCTTCGGTATATCCTTCAACGCCAAATGCTGTCATAATTGAAGCAACATCGCGGTTAATGTTTTCCAACGGCAACTTCGGGTAATTCCACAAATGGTAACGTCTGATCTCCGTTGTCTCCGATTGCGTAGAACAGCTGGTCATCTTCAAGTAACTGTGCTCTAATCTTTGCGGCACGGCTTTCGGCGGTGTAGCTGCCGTCCCATTTGATCTGACCACGATAAAAGGGAAAGTCGGTGGTGAAGAAGCGGTACGGGTTGAAGTAGCGCGGGTATTGTTCAACTTGCTCGAATCCATGACGTTGTGGGGTTTTAATGTAGCGGTACACGAATCCACATCGGTGTTCGTATCGCCATGTTCCGTCGTCTCCGGATAGCGGATCCACGGTGATAACGCAAATCTGTCAAAACGCCAGGACTGAAAATAATGTGGACTTAACACGCTGCTCATGGGAACAGGGAAGGAGGAGAATTTGTCTTCATCGGCATGGTCAACATTGAGGCGAAGGCGCTCTAGGAAGGTGTATGTGTTGCATAACACCTGGTTCTGTGCGATTTTAATGTCACGTTCATACGGATCTGCTGTGTCTTTGATGATGTCCGATCCATTCTCAATGGCTGTATTGATGTTTTCCATATGTGCGCGGTAGTCATGATGCGGAGTTTTAATTTTGAATCCAATGAAAGGATTTCTGCCTTGTCGTCGAACGTGGTGAGCTTCTGGCGCGGTCCAGGGTTAACGTACTGGATCTGATCATCCGGGGATCTTGTGGGCTTTGTTCGCGCTGTCGGCGTTGTCGAGGCATGGTGTTCTGATAATTTCCACGTCCTCCTCTTCGTGATCCACGGCCACGGTAGCCAGTATACTGAAGGCTCTGACCGGTGTACTGTAGCTCATCTGCATCTTCAGGTGTGTCCAAGAGCGGTGCACGCGTCGTCGCCAACTGGATGTCTGCCGGTTTACGTAGAGCAGCAGCGTAGTCGGGCTGCACGTTAATCTTGTCCGCTGGTGCTGCGCTGGTTGTCGGAGCGGGTTGCTGCTGTGGACGGCTGCTTTCAGCTTGCGGTGCGTTAATATCTTCCATGGGAATGTCCATTTCTGTAGTTGCATCTACAATGCGGTTAATATGGTAAATCTGCAGTGTACATAGGGCTAGCGCATCCAACGAGTATAATTTATTTGTACACTTTTGACGTAAGCAGATTACTTCGCGCTAGCATGCGCTAGATTACCTAGCGTTAGTTGCATCTATAATGCGATTAATGTTAAATCTGCAAGTGTACATAGGCTAGCGCATCCAACGAGTATAATCTAATTGTACACTTTTAACGTGAGCAGATTACTTAGCGCTAGCGTTATGAGTGTGCCGGGATCTTAATTTTTGGACGTAGTCGTTTCGACTATTCTGTACATCAGCGTCGTACTGTCTATAAGATTTTAATTTTGAAATGTGTACTGTATCCGTTGATCTTCGCTTTGACGTTGGGTGATCGTATTTAATCTGCACATTGCCGTTCTCTAATATTTGTGTGATAATGTACGGCCCTTTATATTTGTTTGTTAATTTCTCAGTACGACCAACTACTCGTACTTCATCTTTAATGTAAACCGAATCGCCAACTTTAAAAGAAATATCCACCTTCTTGTGGTCATAATTTTGACTGTTCTTCTCATGAGTAATATCCGTTAATATTTTTGAGAATTCCAAGGCGTGTTTCCATTTTTGTCGCATATCCTCTATGTACTGTTTAATGGTAATTTCGGTAGAGGTTGTCGATGCAAAATTTTGATACAGTATCAATCGGTAATCTCGATTCAACACCAAAGAGTAGATAATGTGGAGTTTGCTGCGTAGTTGAATGTTTAGTATTGTTGTACGCATAGGTAATATACGGTAGATAATGTGCCCAATTGTTCTGTTCGGCATTAATATACATAGTTAGTTTTTCTGCTAAGAATCTCATAAAACGCTCAGCTAATGTATTGGACTGCGGATGAAATGCAGTAGTGTACTGGTGGTCAATCTGCATAATTTCGTTAATTTTTTGAATAATATGACTTGTGTATGCGACTCCTCGATCTGAAGTAATATGCAGCGGTGGTCCATAAGGTAATATGATGTTATTAACTAAAAATTGGGCAGTTTCGTCTTTACCGGTTGACTGTACGGTTTTTGTGACTACGAAACGTGATACATTTTCCACTGCAACTATTATGTACTTGTGACCTTCGGGCGATGCATGGAACGGACCTACGTGGTCGAACGACCAAGACTCTAAAAGTCCGAACTGCTTAATTTGCTGCAAATAACCACTAGGTGGAATGTTTATGCTGTGTCGCTGCTGGCACGATGTGCACGCATCACAATAATTTTCACGTAGTGCAACATACGAGG
Source organism: Paramacrobiotus metropolitanus (assembly GCF_019649055.1). Lineage (NCBI taxonomy): Eukaryota > Metazoa > Tardigrada > Eutardigrada > Parachela > Macrobiotidae > Paramacrobiotus > Paramacrobiotus metropolitanus. The sequence continues at coordinate 101,174 of NW_026570414.1, read as the reverse complement.
CCAGTAAAAGCGGGATGACACTGTGTTCCATGTGCGTGAAAACCCTACATGTGCGGAAACCGGGGAGTCATGGCACTCATACAGTATCTCTGCACGCATATTGTTAGGGATACAAATCAAAAATGTGGTCGTCCCTTGCGGTATCTGAGCTTGTGCAACGCACCGTGTACTATGCGGAAGCTGTCAGCTAATTTCTGCATACGCTTCGGAGCTTGACTGTACTCTGTAGTATCTGAAAGTAATGTTTTAATTTTTGAGATAAAATCGTCGGCTGATTGTTCTGACACTAATCGAGCGTGCGCCGGTTCTGACCATGTACTGTACAATGGAATGTCACAATCGTCGGTATCATCTGCTGGTTCGTGGGGATTGCGGCTAAGCAGGTCGGCGTCTTGGTGGAGACGTCCTTTACGATACTGTATCTTAAAATCATATTCTTGTAGAAGTAGTGACCATCTATTTAACCTTCCTTGAGGTTCTTTTAGGTTAAGCAAGTACTGTAGAGCTGAATGGTCTGATATTACTACGAAGTGTTTGCCTGCTAAATAATGTTTGAATTTTTTAATGGCAAAAACAATGGCATATAATTCTTTTTCAGAAACTGGATAATTTGCTTGATGTTTATCTAGCATTTTAGACGCATAGGCGACGGTGTGCCAACCGTCTGGATGTTCCTGTTCTAATATAGCACCGACTCCGACGCCGGAGGCGTCCGTTTTGATTTGTGTATTTAATTTGTGGTCGAACGGCTTCAAAACTGGAGCACGGCTCAAACATTCTTTTAACTGGTCAAAAGCTTGTTGTTCTTTTGGTGTCCATATGAAAGAAACATTTTTCCGTGTAAGATGTAGAAGCGGTGCGGATAATGTAGAGAAATTGTCAATGAATTGACGATAGTAACTCAGTGCACCTATAAACGATTTAATCTCTTTCGGTGTTTTTGGTGTTTGAAATGCGGAAATAGCGCTGATTTTAGCTGGATCCGGTTGTATGCCGGTGCTACTGATAATATGCCCTAAGAACTTAATCTGTGGGAAACCGATCTCACATTTTGTAGGGAGATTGTGAAACCTGCTGTGCTTACAGCGTCTAATACTTTTCTAACAACTTGCAATGTTCGGTAAAAGTTGCTCCGCCTACTAAAACATCATCTATGTAACAGATGACTCCGTGCCATTTTAAATGGCTTAATATGGAGTCTATAGCTCTTTGGAATGTGGCGGGACCACCGCACAATCCAAAGGGCATTCTTAAAACTCAAATTGACCGTCCATGGTCACAAAAGATGTTTTCGGTATGTCTTTCGGAGCCATTCTGATTTGCCAAAACCCGCATTAAAATCAAGACTTGAAAAATATTTAGAATTTCCAAAACATGATATTGCGTCATCAATTCTTGAAGGGGCCATAAAGGTCTGCTAGTCACAGCATTTAAACCTCGCAAGTCACAACAGAATCTGGGCGGCTTCGTCGACCCTTTACGTTTTACAAGTAACACTGGGCATGCCCAAGGAGATGTGGAAGGGCGAATGACGTTTTGATCTAACATTTCCTGTACTTGCGAATTGATTTGTATTCTTTGTGCATAGGACACGCGGTAAGGAAGTTTTTTCACTGGCTGATTTCTTCCTGTGTCGATCTCGTGCATAATGTTGCCACAATCACCGAGCGGCCTGTCCTTACTAGGAAACACTTTTTGATATTTCACAAATAATCTGACTAATATATTTCGCTCTTCCGTAGATAATCCTGAATGAAACTTCATTGTTTTAATGTGTTGCATCAGCTCATCTTTATCTATGGCGGCAATATCTGACGATTCTAGTTTTGTTATCGGCACTTCTGCTACTGCATCTACGGGTTCCATATGACCAATAAGTACACCTCGTTTGAGTTTAATATCTTTATCAGAAAAGTTAGTTATTAGTATGTTAATTTTTCCGTTCTCTGAGCGTACTACACTATTTGGAACTGCTACAAGATGACTATGTAATAGTAATTTGTTTCCCAATACGAGTACGTCTCCGTTGTAAATGTCAGGCGCTGAAAGTGTCAATATCGTGCCGTGCTTTGCTGGCAACACTGTGGTAGATGCTAGTTTTATGCCGGCTCGATCCCATGTAATGTCATTTACTGATTCGGGTGAGCAAGACATTTCCGTGTCCAGCGGTGGCGGCCCTGGTGGCACGCGAGGCAATGCCGATGAATCTGACCTTTCGTGTGCGCCGGTGTGGGTGTCCGTAGCAGTAGATTGCAGCGGAGCTGCAAACGACTGCGTGAACTCAGTGGTGCAAACCGCCTCCTTAGCCGACGGGCTTGAAGTAGAGTCAGGTTGCACTGGGGCATGATGTGCGCCGATGGCACGACAGGTGTGAGTGCCAGGGGCAATGGGGAAGGGACGTGCGCCGGTGACGGCGTGGGAGAGTCTGTACTCTGTACTGTACTCGTATTATCGTCATGTTCACCCGCAAATAACGGTGATGATGTATTGGTTGCGGTAATAATGTTCGAAACACTTACTTCACGAGGTACTGTATGTACGTCCGAACTGATGCTACTACCTTCGGCATCCTTTTCTGCTATGGGCTCAACGTGCAAACGATGACGATGTGCTTTCTTTAGATGATAGTGATATTGCTGTACAAAGTTTGTGCGCGGTATGAAAGTGTCAGCGAACATCATGTCCTGTACATCGGAAAGTACACGTTCTCGACTGAGCAATTTGTTGACTTTTTGTTTTGTACTGTCAACTCCGAAGTATAATTTTCCAGTGTAACTGTTTATCCACAGATTGTGCTCTTTAAGGAAATCGTTACCGAGAATAATGTTCTCGTATGGCAAGTCACAAACTATGAATATATAATGTTGTAGTGTACGATGTTCGAATGTAATAGTAATTTCACTGAAGTACGTGTTCTTAGCTTGGAACTTTTCAGAAATGGTAGCAAATCGTAATTTAGGAGCATCGTTATGAAAAGGCCGAAAATCTAAATTGAGCTGCACTGCTAAAACTTCCGATATTATGCTGCAACCTGCACCTGTGTCTATTAGAACAGGTAATTTTTGATTATTAATGTTTAGTTCGACGTAGACGGGGCTTACTGTCTGTGGCATGCTGAAGTTCGCATAAGGGCTTGACTGACTAGGTAATATCTTTATTGAATCTTTATGCATTTGGACATTGTATGTATTAATTTCGGATTCCTTAAGTACAAACGGAGGATCATATTGGCGACCATACGGACCTCCTTTACCGTAAGGTCTCATTCTTTTCCCTCGTCAGTACGCCAGTACGCGTTACCTTTTTTCGCAAGATTGTACTTTATGTAATCGTCGTACTTCTCTTGTACTCGTGCTTTAATGTCTGCTGGGCACACTCGTGCGACTTTATACCGATCATCAGGATGCGAATCCTCACACTCTTTGTAAGAATGGGTAAAATCCTCACAACGTGGACAAAATAATTTCCCATTCTGAAGCCGGTAGCTGTCGAAGTCTATGTACTTTCTATCTATCCGTTTGTAATCCTGACCTGAGCTACGTTTACTATCATCTCGTGAACGGCTGCGGTCTGAGCGATCTTTTGACCGGAAGCGGTCACTGCGATCAGTCGAGCTGAAGCGGCCGCTGCGTTCTTGCGCGCGCGGCGCCGGCGACCGGTACCGATCTGGCTTGGCCTGCCTACGGAATTCGCCAGACTGTGGTTTATCGCGGTAGTCTGCACCAGTATACCGATTGCGGCTGCGAGATCGATCTTGATAATATCGGTTTTGACGGTACTCATCACGGCTGCGTGATCTATCTGTGCGCTGGTAGCTATTTGAGCGGTCACGCGACGGGCGAAATTTATTTTCGGTAATATAGTTTACCTCAATGGGGTTTGTCTCCGTACCTGCGGCCGGACGATCCGCAATTGTTAATCTGGTCAAAATCGAGCGGAACTCACTAACTGTATGTGTTTTTGATGTTGCCAAAAAATCTTTTGTACTCTGGCAAGTCAGCTATTGCACGCTGAATTTCAGCTACTTTGTATGTTTCAGGCATTAGCGGATCTATCTGCTGAAATAACAGTTCCATTTCATCAAGAAACGCATTAATATCGGCACCTTTCTTATACACCTTTTTTGACAGTTCCATTCTCTTAGTCAACTCATAATCTTCAGGTAAAAATCGCTTAGTAAACTGTGCTTTCCATTCATCGTATGGTAAATGGGAGTTTTTCTGCCATAACGACTCAAACAAACGTCTAGGCATATCGCCTAAGTAGTTCAGTAGCATCTGTAATTTTCTACCTGCGTCCCAATTAAGTGCTGCAGCGGCACGCTCAAACTGCTGGAAAAAATCTGTGATAATATAATCGGGCTTGTTGTTAAAGATTTCAATTTTAAAGTCCTTAGCCTGTAGTCTGGCACTGTTGTTATTCATCGTTAATGTGCGCAACAAATCTGTCAGATCAGCTGGTGATTTTGCCGGTTCGGGAATACTATTATGTACAGGCGCATTTAATGTATAAGTACTCGTATTTCGGTGTGTACTGTTAATCTGCGTCCTATTCTCTGTGTTTGTTGCCGGTTCGTGTTTAATGTCTGCCCTGTGGTCAATGCACATGTTGGGAGATTGGACTGTCTCTGCAGCCGGTTTGGTCTGCGCTGCACTCTGAATGCATTCAGCTGCTACGATCAGCGATAAGTTTAATAATTCGTCTGTATTTGCCCTGCCGGCCTGCCTCTGCTCAGACGTGTAGCACGTGTCGAGAGCGTGGCATATTTCTCTCATCCTCGCTGCGGCTGGGTGTGACTGAACTTGTCCTGTATACTCTCTGGAAGAGTATACGGAGCGGAGACTGTGAGCGGGGAATTCTCTGTACTGTACCCCGGCTCAGCCCATCTGAACGCTGACGGCGGGTTCTTCTCTGGCTCTGTGGCCTCTCTGGGCTGACCGACGGCCAGCTCTGGTTGCGCGTTGAACGCTGCGCGTGAAACTGTGAATCTGAGCGCGCTGTCGCGTATGAGCTGCGGGAGGGAGAATCTGTCTGTCTGACAAGGTGTGGTAGAGGTGAAGGATCTACTGTGGAGAAAGGGATTTTATGTGTTGTCATGTATTCGGCTAATGTTTTCACGAAGTGGCCTTTCTTCTTAGACTGGGCAATGTTTTGGTCAAGACGCTTGCTGACTGCGAGCAGTTGAGCTTTCGTTAGATAGCTCAGCTGGTCTGTCAAAGATTCTGGCTCGGATGCCATGGATCTACTGGAGCGATTCTTTTAATGTTTGGGAAAGGAATCTACATTTCTCTTCCTTATGTTCGGTAATGTGGAAAAGAACCATTTGACTGGCGCCAGGCTAATGTAAGCTGCTCATTCTCTAACATATACAGTACTTATACTGTGATACGCACAAAACAAGATTGGGTGTGCCACGTGAGAAAGTATGTAATTTACAAAAGAAATAATATTTATCCTGAAAACTTATGTAATGTGTGTATAATTTTAATATCAGTAATGTGAGAAAGTTAAAACAACAATTGAGTTAGCGACTGCAAAACGACAAGATCGTCGGCTTCGATAACTTTAGCCGGCTTAGGTGGAAATATAAGTAATCAAATCCGACAAAATTGAAATTATGTTTTCACCAACTGCAACATGGTAGTAACTTACCCATTGATAATCGCGGTATGCGGTAATCTTTAAGGAAATCCGGTATTTCCGGTCCCTTATGAATGGCAAGGAAGACTTTCTGGTGGTGGGTGGAAGCACGCGATGTGCAGGTGAGGCGCTTGACTTCCTTGGAAAGCCGTCTAGGTAATGTGGGGCGTAAGATTTTGGCAAGCGAGTCGGCGCCGGATAGAATTAAACTGGTCCGAAGTCCAGGAGCGCCATGCAACAGCAGCCGGTTAAACTGCTGTTCTAGTGGGATGGTTAATCCACCGTACCACGATGTAGCGGCTGTTAAGGCTAACTGACAATCAAAAGGCTGGCACGATCAGCAGCGATGCTGACCGGAAGTAAGGTGGCAATTACACAACTACTGTGTGGGAGATGAGATGATTCATCTCGAAGTGTTTACAAACAACAAACGCAAGACACGGCAGTCACGGCAAGATTCTTATTAGCAAGTACACAGGGCAAGAAGGCAAAAAGCAAGGTTAGCTAGCTGGCAAGGAGCAAATCCAAGAATGATTCTAGTGCGCCAAAGTAAAAGTTAAGAGCATCGAGATTGTAGCGGTAAAGCGGTAAGACAATGAGATGCTGATTCACATGATCTTAATGAGGAAGACAAGCAATGAATGAACCAATAACTGATGTAGAAAAGCAATAAACAATCCCAACTGGCGGTACTAAGATTTTCTATCGTTACAATACCGTAATTGATCAGAATAATATTGCGTTAATCATTACAGGAGAATATCACTTTAATACGATTAATACCGATTGGAAACGTAATATCGAATTTTTTTAATCTTATACAAACAACAAAAACATCCAAACTTGTACGAAGAACAATAACACTCTCCTATTTTCTCTGGAAGCCGCTGACTGCGCGGCTACCTGAGTGCGTAGCGGTGGGGGCTTTTCATTTTCCACTAGTACCGTTGCCGGGACGGACGCCTCCTGGCCAAGTGCGGCTCTGTTTGGCACGGTACGATTTCTCAGCCAGCCACTGAAGCCTTGCGAGTACACTGTATTCATAATGAACGGCATGAGCATTTCTACGGCTTGATACCCGCTCAGCGCGTCGCCACACTCCCTGAAAAAATAATGATACTTACGAATTTGTCACAAATGTTTTGTACAGTTATTTTCGGCGCCTGTTGTACCCCGTCCCGAATGATTCCACTCCAAATAAGGCCCATTGGTCGGTCTCTGCAAACAAAGTTAATTTGAAGTGTTTAACTGAGATTAGCACGAAACGTTAGCCGAGGCTAAAATTAAGTAATTCTATACTTTGAGTTTTCCCGTAGCTCTCTATTTTGAACTATTTATAACAGTAGATTGGCTGCCTCCGTTACTCAGACATTGGAAATCATCGTTTTTCTTACAGATTCGTGCATGAAATTTTACTCAGACACTACAGTGAGATGAGCTGGCGCTGTGCTCAAGAAGACACCGTGCGTAACCGGCAGGGAGGTGAGTGAGTCGTCCACCTTTCCTTTAGGCTGCATCTGTAACCGGCAGCAAGGTGAATTGGTGGATGGTGGCTGATCAATGAGATCGCACCCACTTTCCTGCGAAGTCGGGCAGAATGTTGGACGGCTTCTGCCGGGCTACGGCGGGAAGGTGGATGTGATTGCATTGAACGTCCACCATCCACCCATCGATCTTGCTGTCCGTTACAAGCGCGTACTCTATCTATAGTATGTACCACAAATATATATTCGCCATTATTGTTTCGTTTTTTGAAAGGCTGTGAACGGAACGGCCACTAAATTCAAGTTTGTGGTGCAAAGCCATAGATTTGCAAATGCGACTCTAGCAAGCGTTTGGAGAGTGGTCCCAACAAAATCATACATCCCGGATAAAACTTAATTGCACTACCGGGTGGCCCCACTATGGTGGTCTGTTTTAACCAGGTCCGCTGGGTCTGTCCAGTGTTTGTTTGGCACCACGCTAAATTTCATTCGAAAAGCAAGAATTACTACAAATAAAAGTTTAGTTAAAAAAGAGGTCAATAAAGGTTTAAGGTTTTAAATAAATATTTCAAAAAATGGGTAGAGCATGAGGGCGTCCCAGAACAAAAACTCCTATTTCTTCATTTCTATAATAAAATTGCAGTAGTCCAGTAGTATTTGTTTTCCCTGTAAAAAACTCTGACATTTTGCTGAACGTGGTGGTTAAAGGAACGAGATGAATAGGAACTCCGCTTAACCAAGCCTGCCGCCTGGTAAAGTTTGCACGCACGCTTTTCGAAACCAGTTCTCATATCAGCGCTTCGAAAGCTGACCTGATTCTGTCCATCCACTTAGCTATGATCAGCAGCGGAACCAGCTGTTCGTTCCATAAATTTCGACGCGATTTCAATTGGCTCGACTGCTAACAAGATCTCTCGATTAACAGTAAAATGTTTTGATGTTTCTGGTATCTATAAAGTTGTCTATTTAAATGGGTCTAAAAATTTTACATTGCGACAAGTGGTTGTCGAGAAACAAAGCAAAAGCGGAGACCGGCATTTTGTAGGGCCACCCGGTATTTGAAATGGACGGCTACAGCCGAAATATACCGTATGGTTAGAAATTTAAAATATCGCGTAAATGTGCCGACAACGAAATCCGGGACGCTCATTTGTAATAAATATTTTAGAACCTGGTGTTGTACGAAAACAAAGTCATATGACGCAGTTCTTGACCACGGCCGATCTACGATCTACTCGTAGAGAACTTTTCAGACTGAGGGGTGGCCGGCCGCACGTATTATTGATCATTGCCTTAATAATACTTCATATTCATATATTCATATTTTATAAAACCTTATGTATTCATAAAATCGAGACTCAATAATGTTCCTACCAAATTCTCCATTTTTCCGGCACGCTAAAGGTCCTCCGCTGTCCCCGAAACAACTGCAACAGCGACATCCCGTTCTCAGCAGCATTACTATTTTAAATTTTGCCCATCCAAATTACGCCATACGTGCTCTTTCCGGTGCCGCTAACGTTTTGCCCAGTGTACAATGTGTCCGGACAGAGTGCAGAGGTGCAACTAATATCAATTATTGTCATGGCCAGCTGCATCAGCTGGGAAGATACGCTTTTGGTTTCGGTCAGACCGCAACCAGCTGCGTAACACACGTCTCCAATATTCAGCACCATAGCCGAGCGGGGCAGACAGATTGGCCGAACTGTTAACAATTCAATATCCTACAGAAGAGATACATGTTTTTTTTTATTGTTTTTGATTATCGGCTAGAGTACTGAACATCACATTCAAAAACATTACAACACAAAGCAAATAGCACTTACATCACATCAGCGTTTTACGAATGACTACGTACAGCTATACGGAATGCAAAATCTATAATTAATCTCAATAATGGAAATGGTCCGGTACATGATACAAGTTTCACCCACTAAAGCTTTCGCTTTGGCCCTCTTCGGAGAATTTCTATAGCGATTTATAACATCCCAATGACAAGGAATTTGTACACTTTAGCGACGGTAACAAAGTCAAACCACACCGTCGAGCTGAACCAATATCATTCTTCTGAACAATAAAATGAGTTCTACAGTTTCTTAAACTCATTTAAAGACTGAAAAGCATGCTGTGAAGTTGTGAATGTTGATCCTGATGCACATTCGACTTTATAATCCTGTGCCTTTTGCTGCAAAGTTTCAAGGCAATCGGATTCGGCAATCGATGATTCGGCTACTGAACGACTTACGACGCTGCGAAAAAAATTTCCAAAATGCGGTAGAACGAAAATTTTGTTCGAAGTGAACAAAATCGATACAGTACCGAACCATTTCCTATAAGTGGATCACTGCTGCATAAGCTAGCTATGTAATTATGTCGAAACTCACGGAAAACAAAAGCAAAAGAGCCGCATCAAAGTACAAGGGGTCTTCCGACCGTGTTCCCCATAGTGGTGGCAGGAATACTTTCTGTACCGTAATCACCGTAGAATTTGACCCCGCTCCGCAGCGGTGTGGCATGAATCTCACTGTTATTTGTTGCAGACTTCCGCTTCTGCAAAGAAATGCCCACGACATAATCGCTAAATATCCAGTGACAGCCAGTAAAGATGGCCAGTGGAGATAGCCATTGGTCATTAAGAAAATAAATTGCTTAATATGCCACATGAGGAAAGGAATTGTCAGGGCGGGCTTTTGATTCAGCCCTTCTGTCATTGGTTGGTTTTGGGTTTTTTTCCTGTCTGGGCATTTGCATGCTTTCTCACGGCCTGCAGCACAGCTGTGCTGGCTGCAGGATCCGTTATCTTGGCAGTTGGTTTTTGGCTCGCGCGCAAAGCGCGGTGTGTGTTAGATTTCGGCATTAAAGCCTTCATCCGGGTTTGCTTTGTTCCGCCGTCGATGGTCGGTGCGCGCCTAGCCAGCGCCACTTGACAGAATTCATTTACTTCGTTGAAAAATGGGAGATTTTAATATTGCATTACAGAATCAACCTTTGACCTTCACTCATTGTTTATGCACGCACATCAGCACATGCAACGGAATTTAACTGCGCTGCGGCGGTCCGGCGGCAGGCATCCCAAGTGCGAGTTACCACACAAGTCGGTGCTTAACCGCAAAACATAAAATATTGCACTAGTACAGTAGTTGCTCACCAACTTCCATAATCGTACAGTAACAGTGACTGTAAGGGTGGTCTCAGATTCGAATCGTATATAGATATACTCCACCTCGCGAGGGGCTTCGCGGACCGTATGTTAAGATGTAATCACTGCAAACGGCTAGATTCCCTTCGAATTTGAGACCACCCTCCGTGGCTTAAGTCACTGCGAAGGCACTCGCACTAAATACCATGGAACTCTTTATCAATAGCTTCTTGGGGCACAAGCACCTACTCTAAATACGCCGTACGATTCGTTACGTATTGAGAAATACAATGCGCTGCCGTGAGGATCCATCGCGGAGCTATCTAAAATACAATTCCACGTTTATTAATAGAGTAATATTTTAAAATATTTATTTATTTTTCTTTATGAGGGTTAACCAAAGAAGTTTTACGCTAATATTATTTTTTTCCCTACTGCCAAGCAAGAAAAGTGTTTTTTGACCAACAGCAAATCTGCACAACGATTCGAACTTTTGCTACAGCATTTCATGGTAGACACTTGCGGGAACTGTGATTACATAGAGAAAAAAGACCTAAAGGAAGAGCTTCGCGGATGGATGCTGTGAGCGCAGGTTAAGCACAGCAGAAGCATCACGAACGCAGTTGGCACATCTGAACAAAAAACCGGAGTCGACGGTCGATCGTAATTCTACTATCTTTCACCAAAATGTGACCAAATGCCACTCATACGTTTCGATCGAAGCAAAGGCTTACGGAATAGTTCTACTTCTACAACGTTTCGCCTCTGAAATGCCAGCAAGCCTACCAATATGGAGCAAGAACTTGACAAAATCCTCTTTATCTTAAGCATTCTCGGTCTTAATGCCACTACTTACCACGGTTCCCCCGCAAGCTGAATACTGACTGTCAACCTGCACCTGCCATGGCCAGCTACTAGGCTGGACCTATCCAAAATTATAGTTTTGTGTCAATAGCCAAACAGGTGCTAAGATATGTAATTGCAGTGGTCGTAAATCCGTTACCGGTGTACCACCATAGATGCGCAGGTTCTCGTTGCTATCAATAATCCCACTATGATGGCCGCAGTCCATACTGCAGATCTCGTCTTCGCCCTCCGGACATTGTGCCACACCTAATATTAAATAAATAAAGGTCACAGCCTCAGAATTAAACAGTGCAATTACGTACACTTCAGCGTTTCTTTGGCTAGCAGTTGAGATTTGTGAATAAGGGTAAGTACAGTTCTCATTTTCCTCAGTCTCCGGGTATAAAACATCAGGGGCCTACGCCATACCCATATGTACCGTATGTATGTTGAAATATTCTTCTATCTAACGGTTATTTTCATTTTAACAACGCATGACCGATTGCAAGAACTAAAATGGCAAGAAAAGGTAATGAAAGAGACACGACCATGCAGGCACGTACCTGCATGGTCGTGTCTCTTCAGGGCCATGTTTAACAATTGTAAGTAAAACGGTTCAGCTATGAAACCTAGCTTCAGAACATCTTTTAATAATGCGTTCTACGTATCAGCTGGCTGATCACGTTCCCGGCTGCTGCTATTCAACAGCAAAATGCTCGGTACCAAATGTATGCGCTTTCTTCGAAACAGCGTTTTGTTCAGTCATCAACACATATTCAGAGGTACCAACTACCAACGTCGCACGATAGTGCGACGCATCTCGGGCTGACTTACCGTCACAAAAGTGCTCCTTTGCAATGCACGAATGGTTGCTCTTATCAGAAGGACACTGAAATGGTGTTGCCCGACCACAAGGTACACCTACGACATTTCCGTTGGCCTTGCCGATGCATCATCTGCATATCCAGAGTTGCAGATAAACTGGCTGCGCACTTACGGGTCAGCTCTAACTGGAATTTGCTTTCGGCCCCATATGACGGTCCGGGCACCGCCTCAATAAACTGTAAGTAGCATGTCGACGACACTTTTAACAGTCAACATTCTAAGTTACAGACTGTAGATTTAAATCGTTATGAACGAGAGAAGCATTTATAAAGTTGACTTCTAAAAATACCGGAAATCTTGATGCGATATTGCATGTGACAGTTTTTATTTGAAGCGTTTCTGCGCCCTTTTCTTCGGGCAAATAGACGGCAGCCGGCGGTCAACCGCGCAGTTGTGCGTTTGTTAAATAGAAAGATGCTGACGAAGGCAGGGCAGAAAGTGTATGCATTGCAGCAGAAAGAGGAATATGCTCGTCCAGTTTTCTGCAGAGCGAGCACACTGAAACCCACGTAACGGAGTTTTCGGCCACAGGGGAAAGCCATCTGTTTTGGGACTTATTAGCTGTTCTAAATACCTGGCAAAGCTGTTTCCCTTGTTTCCGATTTTCCATTATTCGTTAATCAGCGAAATGTGGTGGAAAGACAACAATATTTGTTTATTTACTTAGTCTCAGCAGACGTTGCTTAACATTAACAAAAGTTTTAGAACGAAGAACTAACTAGCTCACATGTCAAGTACAAAACCTGATACCGGGAAAATTTTAAAGTTTGAAAGTGCTTGCTGACTTTGCTTACCACTGCGTCGCTGTACGATAGAATATCCACTCGTCCTCCACCACAAGCATAAGCAACAGGAGATGCTGGAACTGCAAGCAGGTACAGTATACCGTAAATTTCGATATTAACGCCCTGGGCCTTTAATTTTTCAAGAGCTTCGGGAGGGGGCGCGTAAAACCGCAAGGGGCATTAATTTCGGTGGAGCGTTAATCTCGGATTTTACGGTAAGCCTTTCAAAATAACTAGTTACTCTAGCGGGCACTCTAGCAGTATGAACTATGAAGTCTTAATAAGCGTACACACCCTTGGCATCCCAAACATTAAGTCGCTCGCCTAAGCATCCATCTAGTACGGTTCTGTTGGGCCAACGTATTCCGAACACAAATTCCTTTGACTGAATCTAGATAGAAAAATAAACTGGTGAAGTTTTTGTACGTGCTAGTTAATGCAAAACCACTTCGGGTAACCCATTTATCCGATAATTTTTAAAGAAAAATAATTAGGAAGATGCATTCGCTGTTGCGGGTTCTGGATGACTGCAGCGACAGTACAGTAAACGCATGCAGAAAACAACGCCGCGCCTGCCTATACAGATGAACCGGCGGCTGACTTAAAAACAAAAACCGACTGCAGTATTTTGGGTAGGCCAAATATTTTTTAACTTTTCGTATCTCTCAGAAAATAGGCTTTAAAAAAAAGCATTCCATCTGCTCTAATCTACTCACTGGATACCGAATCAATGGTTCAAAATCAAACGAAAAATTGGCAGTCGTGATTTCTACAAAGCTGCAATTATACAATTTTGCTTGCGCACTTATAAATTTAGCTAACTTTGACCATTGGGCCATTTTTCAAAAGAAGTTGTGGAGATATCTGGTTGGGATTATATAATTTTGCTGCGCAATCTTGTAAATTTAGCCATTGGGCCGCTTTTCAAAAGAAGTTGTGGAGATATCGTTCACCAGATGAAGTTGTTTTGCAAAATTTATTTCTAAATGTTGCTGAATCAAAACGACGCCAATCGAAGAATATTGTAAAGATTTTGTGCAGTAATAAGCATAGTTGCAGTGCAGGACTGTTAAACTACGGAACGTTTTCCGAACCGTAAGTTTTCCCCAACCAGATACGTGCTGTTTTAGGAATAGGCAACGTCAATCGAACATGGAGTAGTGCGAGTGTTAAGGAAAATCAGCTGTCCGTACATCGGTCACTGGCCCCAAATGCACTTCTGCAGAATAGCCATTGTTGGAATAGCCACGCAGAATAGCCACGGCATACGGTGACCGTTTATACCGCATTCGCCCGATGAAGTTGCACCGCTGTCAAATTCGACTGTTAATTTACTGTACCCTACAAAAAATCGTGTACGTTACATCGAAACGATGCTACCGGCACTTTGCTCAATGTGCGGTTCTGGCTTTCCAAATGTCTTGGAATTGGTTTTCGGCTGGCGCGCTAGTCGCGCAGATGTGATTGTGTTTGTGTGTCACTAAGGCTTACATACTGTATATGGACGCTTCCGAGTTTTATCGCAAGGATACCTATACTTCACGGGTCGCTGTGTGTACGCCGAGGAATCGTTCTACTGGGAGAAAAATGGAAAGGCTGAGACAGCCTGCTACCGTGTCTCCCTAAGCCACGCCCAACCCGAACCGGAGCGCATCGCGGACCTGAACGTGGCGTGTTACCAACGTTTGGTCGGCATTGTAGCGGCCATAAAAGTGTCCCACCTGACAAAATTAAAGTCGAATGCGGAAATGCTAATTTTGAAGTTATTCAAAAACTTTGTAGAATCAATACTGCCACTATCGGTAACATACGCCACCCGTTTACTGCCCAGTGCCCTAAAAGCAGATCGGCTGATTTTGCGCCATTCGAGTTCCAGTCGGGCAATTTTCAAGTTAAAATGATTCCTCAATACTTATTCTTCCTTCTTTAGCAGACGGAAGACAGGAAAAAACACTTTTTTGCGAGAAAAATCAAAAAGGAAAGAAACGGGAATTTTCAAAAATTTGCAAGATGAAAACTGCACTGCGCTGCCACACCGGGCGGTTGTGATTGCTTCAAGCGCCGGAAGTCTTTGAATTTTCGTCGTTTATAATGTTCAGCTTGGAAATTTTTTGAAACATAAATGACACTAGACAGAAAATTTATTTTAATAGGAATACAGGCCAAACTTGACGTGAAAGCTCACGAGCGTTACGTGTTACATTCGTTAAACGGCTTTACTTGCCGAATCGGCAGTCAAAGTAGTTGCTCAAAATACGTCACCTTCGCTAAGCTCCAGTCGATAAAATAAACATTCTAAAGAAATATTCATGCCGTAATTCTGTTCTCACACATCTCGTTAGCTACAAATGCAGCCTTATACAGAGTAGGAGAACGTCTTCAACCACTTGCTCATCCCACGTGCCTAGTGTACAGAGATACCTTGATTGGTTGGCCAGAGGAATCAATCGAATAGATATACTTCGTGCCAATAGGAAACCGTGCTGGATAGTGTAGTGATCTGAGAATATACGGCTGATCATCTTTCAGTTGAATACGTTCGGAAATCCTGTCTGGAATAGTATGACTTATAACAAGATACGGTGACACGGTAACGACATTGAATATCACTGTGTGCGTGAGTAATAAGACCACAAAACGCTGTGGCATTGCCGCACCCAGGGTTAGAGACAAGCAGAATTGTGCGGAGTGTTACGAGTCAAAGGTACTGTACTTACCGTTTCATTTGCACTCTTCCATAAAAAAAGCATGGTTGCTATGAGAAGAGACCTCGCGGAAGTACATATTATGCTTGATGGTTTCACAGTTCTACACGCGTGACTTCCGTATTGGCTGCAGGTAAATGTGGTGTCCATTCCATATACACCTCGTTCGCGCCAAGTTGGCGGTGTCTATTTAAAAAATTCCCACGAACCACTAGTCTATAAATTTACTTTTATGTTTTCAATGAATCTATCCAACACCATTTGCAACTGAGGTTCCAAGGATTTGTGCTTGTTTAGAATTACAGGAATTTTACCACTAGAGGAGACCACTTCAAAAATGCGCTGCAGTCCAGCTATTCCGGTTTCCTCCCTCCGACATAAAATTCGTTTTAATTTTCCGTTTATGACGCAGCCCACGAACGCTGAGACTATTGACTTGGCCATACAATGGCCCTTTGGGGTGCACCGAACACCATTAACTTGATGTCACTCCTGGGTCAGGGCACCGGTACAACGGTGGGCGTGGCCAAACTGTAGGACGACCTCCTTCGCGAGGTCACCATACAGCCGTGGAAGTCCTCCTTGACCTCGCACCACAAAATCAAATTCACAAGGTGTTGGGCGATAATTTTTCACTACACTCCTCACCATAGGCGCGCGACCCTCCATTGAAACAGTTCTCAGTTGACACCATCCCTTTTTTCCACTAGCGCTTTGTTTAGGCGAAAAAACGATTTCGCTCCCTAGGCGTTTTGCAGGTCTGGTCTAGCCGTTGACTTTTAGTTCTTATTTACGAAGCACTTTCGTGGGGTCCCCAAACTGACCTTAATTTCAAGCGCCTAAAGTCTTTCCTGAATTTCTGGCTGAATTAAATTGTGTTTCAGCACTGCCATGACTTGTTCCATCGGTGCCTTCGCGTAGGAAGGTGTTTCTCGCGACACTGCTACCGAAAATCGATAACGTTTTTGCTCAACAAAATGCGCAGAAAGAAAACTGCACTAAAATTTTAAGAAGATAAGCAAAGCATGCGCCTCACGATTCGGCAGAAAATTAAAATGACGCACCGCCAACTTGGCGTGAACGAGGTGTTACTCAGGTGTATATATCTTCCAATATTTAAAAAAAATGATAATCACCATTACTTGATGAAAGATCAAATGTACCTCAGTTCGGTATACTTGGATAGTAAATGTTGAGGTAAGAAAAGCCATACTTTACTCCTAAATTTAAGAAAGAGGGAGAATGTCGCCGTTAAGCTTCTTTATTAAGAAAAAGATCGATACTACGCGCGGCCTCCCCACAGTCTGGAGATCTCTATTGCCAAAATCAAGACTTTTGTTTTTGGATACGTCCGATCAGAATCGTGCGGGCACGATGCCGGGAACGATCCAACCAAGTTTCAAGGTTACCTTCAAATTACATCTGTCTGGAATACATACTGTAGCGTGCATCATTAAATACGCAAATTAAACGGAATAAATTGAACTTACTTTTGTACAACCCCAACCACAGAATTAAGCAATTACAAGTTAATCTATCGATTTTCGGAAACAGTAATCACCTTTCTGAAACAGTGAACAACTTTCTTTCCGAAACAGTAACAACCTATCAACTTTCTGAAACAGTGAACGTTAGGTCACTGTTTCAGATTTTGTTAAAGCTATGAATTGTCATTCTCTGTAATAAACCTAAGCAATTACACAGCATGACAAGTGAATCAACCGCACTCTTACATTCCCACGTGCGCACGAGTGGTCACGCTATCACTCTTATCTTATGAACCAGGTAACCCACGCATAACCACCACAGAACCAGAAACGTACCAAATGCGCTTTCACTTGTTTTCATTGATACCAAGACATTACCACTTTACCCCATGAAGCGGGTGAACCTACTATAGAGAATTACGTAGAACAAACATTGCATCAAAACCAAGTACGGTACATATGTATTCAGCCGGTAGCGGCAGCTTCCACGCTTACTTTTGTTCATGAGAGGTGCCAGATCGGATTTGCTGAAGTAGCACAACGCTGGACGTGCATTTGAGAAAAGTAAAAAACACTTTCTCTCAAGAAGAAACTTGTTTCTAGAGATTGCTGCGCTGCATGGAAGTGTTTTACTGCATTCTTGACAGTTCGATCCCATACCCTTTCATTGCGGCCTTTCTCTGAATTTTGTACTTATTTTTAGAAATCTAAAAACTGGTTTTTTTGTCTTGGCTGTTTCTGATATTACTGAACGAAGATTATTGGTACTGTGGTGCCAAATGGCAATGCACACGAACGATCGAGTTAACTGACAATTATTGTAATGTTCGGCATCAACCGAATCACGGAATTTAATATATTTTAGGTGGACTCGCAGCATTTTGGCTATTCTAACAACCTCTCGCCATCTTTTCGCTATTCCCACTGCCTTTGGAACTAGGCTTTAGTTAAATTTTCTGTTTGCGTCCACAAAGTCCCGGAAGCCATGCCACCAGAGCAGTGACCACATTTCTCCATATCTGTACCATTTATTATTCATACACTGTAGGTCATCGTTTTTTCAGCAGACATATACAGATAGTGTAATACCGTACATAGTGCCAGTTTTGCTCGAAAGTTTTGTGCTTGCCACTTGATATACAGTGCATAATACTGGCTGCAGCAATACCGGCATCTGAAGGTGATCAACTCTTGCATCATATCACTTTTATTTTGTTTCCGGAGTCCCTGAAAAATTTCCGTGCACTCAAAGTGTACGCAAGAAATTGAGAACAGCCAAAACAGAGTGCCGTAGGGCAGGGTCACGATAGTACATATTTATAGCAACTAAATTCCGCCCGCTTAGACTGAGAAAGCCTATCCGACAAAATTTCCGACTTCCAGCCGCACTCGAAAAACGCCCGACTAAAGGCTCCAATCTGGCACGAGCGCCAAGGCACTAATCTGGCACGAATCTGGCTTCATGAACATATCGGCATAACTGGGTGCTGCAAACCACGTTCAGTATCATGCTTCTACAAAAGGGCTTGCTTCCACCAAAAGCAGTAACCTAACAGGAACGTTTCGGGAAAACATCCGGCTGAGAAGCATTCGACAAAAGGCCCGAAACACATGGCAGCGAAAACTTCTGCCTCGAAAACATACCGAATGGAAATCCTGTAGCTAAAAAGTGCCAGTAAAAGCGGACCGAGCCGAAACTATCTGACTCGGAACTTGAATGCACACCCGCTTAGCTCGTAAGCACTTTAGCGCCTACACTGAAAACTGGCTGGCTTAAAAGGCCCTGTCCGACAAAGTGTTGCACCTCATGAGGGTCAAACGACACAAATTCCTGTAAGTAAAGGCCCGTGATAGCTTGATGCACCGGTTGAGCAGCTTCCGTATGCTTATCGGAACACAAGCGGACACCCTTGGCGCTTGCGGAATAACCCGTCGCGTTATACTTTCTAGCCACCATGACACGTAGTGCCGAGCCACTTGTACGGTTCTGCACTCTCCAGTGTAGGGGCGGTTTGATTCTAGCCGGCATTTCAGGAGAGACAGTCGGTGCCGTTCGAGTACGTGGTATGTTGATGGGCTGCTTCAGACAGGAAGACAAATTGGTAGTTGGTTTAGCGCGTCACGGTGTCTACCGGCAATCAGGAGGTCATTGACGGGTAGGTCCGGCTCGGACTTTTCCTTCTGGCCCTCTATTATACAATCTGGTCGCATAAGTTACTTTACAATGTTAGCCGGTGCAGGGAAAGTGGCATCGCCGGGCTTACCTTTCTCCGATGGAAACCGTCAAACTCGGTGACGCTAATATTCACGCCGACATGGTTCCCATGGGGTCCTATCCATTGGATTGTTTGGACGGGTGCCGGAAGGCGGGTTGCAGTAACCTATGCAGCTAGACTTGGGTTGTGTGACGGGTCCAGCAACTTACCAACGTGGGGGTGAAATGGCAAAAGAGGACCAAGGACATTATCACAATACGACTAGGTAGGGTATTCGGACATGTTCGGCGGAGGAACATGTCCGATTAGAGGCGACAGAGGCAAACTCTGCGAAGCAAATTTTTATTACCAGTATTTGTACACACTTTAACTTCGAATTTCGACCGCTAGTGTTCGACCAGACACAGCGCGACCTACCCTGTTCACCACGCCAACCATATGCACGGTTTCTCTTGAATACTCGTGGCGTTGCCATCGGTCACCGTTGGTATCCGGCGGAGGGTGGGTGTGTAGATAACATCTTCGATAATTGCTCCGTAATTTGCTTTATTATTTGCAAACCACGAAAAGCAATTATTTAAATTTTCATATACCAGACACGATTTACGCAAACGCACTTTACAAAGAGCGAACTTAATTGTTGACTTCAATACGAGCTTACCGTAGCATGCCGAATCGACTTGTACAGATAGACTAGCTAAATGCGCTGGCAGGCGTGGCGTTATCCCGGCACGTTCTGCAGTGCAACAGCTTAATTGAGGTTGTCGTAATGCAAGATTTACTTAATGCATCTGCAATCATTTGTGGGAATAAGCCTGTAAAACATCTCTGTTTACAGGTTTCTCTGTTAAAATTTTGATAACGTAGCGACATGCCATCTCTATCCAGTTTGCAAGCAAGCTGTTCTCTTACCTTCTTTAATATTTTTTTGTTGTTTTTATAAATTTGTTTAGACTATTTCGAATTTCTTTCGGTTTTTATATGTCGTAAAGTGAGTTGCTATAATTCTTACTTACAAATAAGTTACAATGGTGCTCCCGTGTCCGCCTAGAAATACAAAAGTCTATCAGTACAAAAACACACACCAGGAAGCCATACATGTTGTACTTACAAGACAAAACGGCGCCTGTGTAGGTCCACCAGCACAGAAACCCGTCAGTGACGGTCCACGCAGATAGCGCGGGTGATCTTTTTGAGCAATATCCGTATGTGTGTCGGTGCAGGTCCGAATATCCCAAGGGGCCGCCGGTACACCCACAGGCCGCAACTGTAGGCCCTCCCCTGTTAACAGCCAGCTCCAAGGCACCTTGTAGCGTCCGTACATCGTACACTCTCCAAGATAGGCGCGGTTATCGTAGGAATTGCTGTCCGAGAGCGGCTTATCCTGACGCCGATCGGAGAAACACACTGGACAGGCGCGCTCCATGTTGATAGGTTGCTCCAGTTCCAGGAGGACGAAAAGACGGTTCGGGTAGCGGTTGGTGGCGCGGAGGTGATCGTCCTGGAAGAACATCCGCTTGGCCAGAATATACTGGGCCTCTATTTCTGCTGAGCCGGAGGTGGCGCGAACCGCGATGTTGGCCATAGCTTTGCGGGTTTTGGGATCGCGTCTGTATGAAATAATCAGTTCAAGTGTTCAACTACATAAGTAGTGGTTTTCTTAGGTCTTTCCTTCCTTAATTTGCCTAGGGTTTCTTAGATTCTTAGGGTTTTAAGAGAATCTTAGATTTTCTCAGGTCTTCTTATACTTCTTAGGTTTTATAGCCCTCGTCGACGCCGAGCTGCCGACGTCGAATTTTAATCAACATAGTGCCGATAAGCTCAACCACAAGATGCCTAAAATTGTAGCCGAAAGGTCGCGGCAAAATATAACTTTAGATCAGAACTAGTCATCGGTTAAAAGTTTTTAACTGCAGCCACTGACAATCGTCAAGACAGCGGTGTCGTTGATAATCACGCATCGGTTATTTATTTTTCGAACCCTATCGTAATTAGGAATGATTCGGCCGAATCATTGCTATTACGATAGGGTCAAAAGTCCGGTTTACCCAAAGTATATCGATAAAATCATACCGCTCCTGCACAAACGGTATGACGAGACTGGAGCTCAGCAGTGTTAATCCGCCTCGTGCTGTATTCGCTTCAAACAAAATTACAAAAGTGGGACTTACAGACCACTGGCGACCGTTAATACAGCGGTGTCGTTGATTATTACGCCGACATGGCTGTTTCCGTTCCTCTTCCAGCGCTGGGCTTCGAAGGGATTACAGGAAGGTGTCACATAGAAGCCGATGTCAACAAGAAAGCAGTCGGGGGTGGCGTATGTCGGGTCCAGTACGACACCGCATCTCGGATACAGCGGCAAGGGTGGATTAGGAACACTGTCGTCACAGGGCGGGGCGGTGGTGTTCGGTGTAGTGGCTGGCGGAGGAACATTGGTGGAGGTGGTAATACGTGTGGTCGTGGTTGGGGTTATGGTTACTGCTGGTGGCGGATTGACGGCGTTGACGACGGGATGGCACCGTCTCGGTGGTGGCTTGGTGACGGGGGCGTTATGGTCTTAGGTGGCGCTCCAGTGGTAGATGTAGTCGACTGTGTGGTGGCATTGTTAGGTGGCAGGTATGTCCCGTCCCGTGGTAGAGGAACCGGTGGTGTCGGGTGTAAATGGGTGGCGGATACGTTCCGCTCCGGTGGTACTTGAGCTGGCGGTGTCATGGTGTTGTTAGGGGTGGATATGTCCCGTTCCGGTGGTAGAGGAACCGGTGGTGTCGTGGTGTAGATGGGTGGCGGATAGGTTCCCGTCCCGGTGGTACTGGAGCTGGCGGTGTCATGGTGTTGTTAGGGGTGGATATGTACCCGTTCCGGTGGTAGAGGAACCGGTGGTGCCGTGCTGTAGATGGGTGGCGGATAGGTTCCCGTTCCAGTGGTACCAGAGGCGGCGGTGTCGGTTTTGCCAGGTGGAGGATATGTCCCCGTTCCGGTGGTGGCAACGACGGTGTGGTCGTGTTGCGGGTGGATAAGTCCCGCTTCAGTAGTGCTTGAATCGACGGTGTCGAAGAGCGGCTAGGTGGTGGGTATGTACCCGTCCCGGTGGTGGGTGGTAACGACGGTGTGGTGGAGCCCGTAGGTACGGTAATGGGTGGTGGAGTGGCTGTTGTGGTAATGTTGGGCGGAGGCGAAGTGGTGGTAGAGGTTGTATTACACGGTGGTGGCGGTGGTGATGGTGGCGTTGTAGTCGTGTTGGTTGGAGGGTATGGCGTTGTCAGGGTCGTGTTTGGCGTGGGAGGAGTGGTCGTGGGCCACCAAGATGTCGTCGACGACCATATTGGTGGAGTGAATGTCCCAGTGGTCGCTGTTGAATTCGTAGTGGTGGATGTACTCGGAGGCGTTATGGATGTGGTGGTCGTTCCCGGCGAAGATGTGGTCGGTGGAGTTAGCGTCGGGGTTAGAGTTGGGGTTGTAGTGCCCGTGAATGGTGTTGGTGTGCTTGTAGTTTTCTCGGTGGTGGTTTTTGGGGTAAGAGTGGGAGGCTCCGGAGGAACAGTGGGCGGCGACGGGGGTGGGGGTGGCGGCGGTGTGAACGGTGGCGATATGCAACAGCTCGTGGGCGGTTCCAGTTCTGGACCAATAGCACAGTAAAGAAGCCATACTAGTTGCGTCTTGTGCGCATGTTTTACCTATATCTAAAGATTTTTACTCTAACGTTATTTATAGTTGTGACTTTTCAAAATTTTCAGTTTAAATAAATTTGTTAGTGTAAATGTGGCAAAGCGGTCACGTACTGTCTAACGCAGAGCTCATGAAATTCTCGCGGGTGTTTGGCCAGAGAATGGGTCTGCCATAGCAGCACGACTCCGAGCGAACATCACAGATTTCACATTTTATATTTTCTTTGGTGTGGTTCTGTCCAAGACTGGCACAACGAGTCGCAAGCTCGGTGTCGTTCATGCATAAGCCAAAGCCTCCATCTGCGCGCAAAAATACAATAAGTCGTACGCAAAGGTCATCACATAAACTTTCATCCAGTTGTTTTGCGGAGAAGACTTTAAATCATACCTATGATGATCCTATCACGAAAAGATCCATCAAGGAAATGCTCATCACGATACACCCAGCAGTATTTAGGCTCGGTAATATCCAAAACAGTGGAAAAGCTATCTCTTCCGAAGCGAAGGCGTGGCAAATTGAGAGCATGGACGGAGTAAGAGTCTCGAGTACTACAGTACGCAATTAGCAGCACGATCAGTACAACAGTTCTGCGGTTCATAATACACCAGTTTTAATATCCTTTACAATGGCGGAATAAAATCACAGAGATAGCGTCGCTGTTCGTACAGGAAGGGGTAAAAATGGTCACAAATGGCTAAGACAACTAAATGACTCTACCGCTCTACGGATCATTTTCTACTGCAAGAAGTCGAAAAAGCCGTGTTGAAATAAACGATGGAGTTCATAAGATCGCAAACGTTGGGAGATATTTCAAGTTGATTCTATTTACAGTAAAACATCAACAGCAGCACATCCCACAGTGTAACGGCTTCGAAATTAAATATCGCAACTTACTTATACTAATATTGCTTAGCATCAAAAGGTTAAGTACTAATAATTATTATCATTCTTTAATGTAGACTGTGCAGACAGTTCATGTTTCCAAAACGCAACTTCCCACATTGTTGCAAGTACGTACTCCTACTCAGTACTCACTAATGACAGCTACTAGTATTATTTAGCGTAGTATAAACCAGTAACCAGCCTGCGACTACATAACATTATTACAAGATTACTCGTAGCAATATTATGTAAGTATCAAAGCGCAAGGCTGGTGTACAAAGTAGAAATTCTTACTGCCTACTGGTGCAGATGCTGATACATATTAAAGGCAGGCTGAAGCTGAAGGCTGAAACTAGCTTTCAGGCTGAAGCAAGATTATTTTAATAATATGTAACTTATTATACGGTTGTGTGGAAAAATGTATTGTGTAATCAAAATTCGGTCTATTCTCTCGCAAAGACCATTTCGTTAAATAAATGTCACCATTGCACCTGACATAAGCAGGTGATCAAATGTCGAAATTTCCTCTGCAATGAAGATCTGCTAGCCTAAAACCTGCTTCCGAGAACTGTGAATAAATCAATATTATGCATTACTACGAAAGATTTGTTGCGGGTAGCAAATCATCAGCTTTGTGAAGTACATCGCTGTTTCTCATATTTCGGTCACTTAAAGCACAAGTTTGATTGCACCCGGAAAATTGGGAGTGTGGCATTTCGGCTCGCGACTTTTCACCACGAAGACATTTTGCCGCGCGACATCTGGATTTCGGGACACTTGGGTTTGGGGCATGTTGCTTTGAGACATTTAACCTTTGCGACATTTTGACGCAAGACATTTGATAACGGACAGTTCACCACAAACGGATTGGACATGCTCAGTTGTCACATGTTTACAGGATTTTTCCAAAGTTTTTTATGTACCTAGGTTATCCTAGGTTTGTTTATGTGCCTAGGTTTTCCAGGTTTTTTATGTACGTATTCTCTGGTTTCTTAGGTTTCTTTGGTTTCTTAGATTTTTAAGGTTTTTTAAGGTGTTATGTATCTTTAGGTGTTATTTAGGTCTTTTATGTTTCTTAGGTTTCTGGGTTTCCTGCTTTCTTAAGTTTTTTAGGGCTCTCATGTGGCAAAGTGTCTCGGCATCTTAATGATATCGGCATGAAAATAATGTCTCGCCGCCTGATGTCCTTCCAATTAAATGTCCCGCGACGAAGCGTCGTGTGGCGGTTTGGCCTTACGACAAAATGTATGCGAACAAATGTCCTGCGACTAGGCTATCTCGGCGAAATGTCGCGGTGCCGGTTTAAGTGACCGGTGACCACAATATGAAACCGGTCACTTAAACCGGTCATTTTGGGGTCACCGGTCACTTAAACCCTCCCCTTTGACGCACTGCCAGAATAGCTGCTTACCGCACAACTTGAGTTTTTTATTTTTCACTGGTCTGAAGTCATCAAAACAAAATCGAAAATGATGGAATTTAAAATTTTAATTTGTAAACATGGAATAACGGTTCTTTTACATTACGCCTGGTCCAATTCCTGTTCTTCATTGTTTTTTAATGGGTCGTGTAGAAAGATCACTTCGTGTAGAAGGACGTGTAGAAGTTTCGGACGTTTTCGTTTCGGCCGCGTTCATCTCGGCCGACGCTTATTGTAGTCTAAATTGAGCAAGAAAACGTTACTTTCGATGTAACTAAGTTTCGACGGCTACCGATCACTTCGATCGTTTTTATTTCGGCCGCGCTCATTTCGGCCAAAGTTTTTCGGCCGCCATTCACTTCGGCCGTGATTCACTTCGGCGTCATTTATTTCGGCTGCCGATAACTTCGGCCACAGTACATTTCGGCCGATGCTCAGTTTGGTTTGATTTACAAGAAAACGTTACTTTCGATATAAGTTTGTCGGAAACTTGAAACCGTTGAATCAAAAAGTGATAGCAAACGGTCGCGTTCATATCATTTTGCACAAAATATGCGTGAGCAATTTTCCCAGTGTTACGGTCACCATCATGTCTCCCTTTGATGACCCGAAGTCACGAAGCCAACAGGAAAAGTACCGAAAGCCTAACCGTAAGACACCAAGAAACAAAAAATAAAAAGAAATCTCTGTATTATCATGAATCACCTAAGGATAACCTAAGAATTTCAACGACAACAATAATAATCAAAGGAAACCTATGAAAACCTAAGACACGATAACAAATCTAAGATAACCTAAGAAACCCAAAACCTTAGAAACCTAAGAAACCTAAGAAACCTAAGAAACCTAAGAAACCTAAGAAACCTAAGAAACCTAAGAAATACCTCAGAAAACCAAGAAACCAATGAAACCCTAATAAACCTAAGAATCCTAGATAACCCAAAAAACGTGGGAAACCCAGAAAAACCTAAGATGGCCGAAATGTCTACACAGTTGCCGAAATGAGCGTTGGCCGAATTGAGTGTCGGCCGAAGTGAGCCACGGCCGAAATGTAACGCGGCCGAAGTGATCGGACGCGACCAGGGCCCATAACCTTTCGAATACAGTAACCTAAGAAAAACCTAAGAATAACTTAAGAATAACCTACGAAAACCTATGGATGACCTAAGAATACCTATTACAACCTAAGAATAACCGAAGAAAACCTAAGAAAAATAAATAAACCATAAGAAGACCTATCATAAGAAAACATAAAGCCAAGAAACCTAAGAAACCTAAGGAAACTGAAAAAACCTAAGAAGCCTAAGAATAACCTAAGAAAACCTAAGAAGCCTAAGAAAGCCTACGCAGCATAACGAAATCTGAGAAAACTTGAGGGTCGCCGAAATGAGTGCTGGTAGAAATGAATCTCGGCCGAAATGAACGTTCGCTGAAGAGATCGCATGCGGCCGAAAGGCCGAAATATAACGCTGCCGAAGTGATCGGACGCGAGATGCACCAAGTCTAAGATTTGCCGTAGCATAAAGGCTAAACGGGCATTAAAGAGCTCCATGCACAAGGCACAAAGCCTAAGAACAATAAGATCAGTACTTATCCTGGATAAGTTATCCCTGTGACATGCACGAGGTAGCACATCCACGTCATAATTGACAAGAAGGCGAAATGGGAGCCCCTTCGCATGTCCATCGTCCAAGTGGTATTGGATCCAAGCAAAACTTCATACTGACGGTTGAGAATGCAGTGGCATGGGCAATGTTATTTTCGTCACTATCCCAATAGACCCACTCACTGTAGTCTATCGTGTCGTGAGCAACTAATTATGGATAACAAATCCACATTTTCTTTCTGGGTAAACATCTCTAAAGAGAACGAATATCGCATTGCTGCAGTGAGAAAGTATGCGCCGAATCGGGCTTTTGAATTTGAATATCTGTTTGTTCGATTACTGTACCCTAACCCTGCACTTGAAGGAAATTTTTACAGAGCAGTCACACGCACTTGTACGAGCCCATTCACCATTCACATACGCGGCTTGCCGCTAGTGCGTTTTTAAACGTAAATTGGTTGAAAGTTTATCCGGCTATACAGCACCGTGTCGCTCATAGCATATAAATTTCCTTCAAGTGCAGGGTAAGGGTACAGTATTGGACTCCAGCTAACTTTAAAAAAAATGAAAATAAAACAGTTAAAAAGCCGAAAAAATCTGAAACCATATCCAAATTTCAGATTTTTTTTCAGTTTTTTACTAGAAAAAGTTTTTGATCTATCGTCAAAATTATTAGATATGTTAACTGGACACCGTGATTTAGTCTCAGACCGTAAAACACTGCAAATACATAATATCTCGGACATTTTTTTTTCAATTGGGTTTTCTAAAAGTGTTTCTTTGTTGGTTGTGTGCCGTCACTTTCTGACCCTCTGCGTTGCCTGGGTTTGTTTTTCCGGGCGAATTTTTCAGAGTACGTTTTGCAACGGTTTGCCGGCAGCACAATAGCGTTGTGCAGTAAGGCGCTGAAATGCGGCTTGCTGCTTACTGGCTTTTTATACGCGACCGCTTCTCGTAGCAACCATACGGTGCATCTCTTCGGCGTTGCGGGAGACGGGGTAATAATACGGCGCAGAGTGCACGCATCTGTGGAAAGTTGTGACGATGTGAATAAAAATGGCGCAACATTTGTTGGTTTTATTCCCAACACAATCTATCGCAGTGGTATTCGTTATCCTTTCAATATCACAGTATCTTGTCGTAGTTGACACTATTCCCGACAAGGTTTCAGAACGGATTACGCTGCGCGATAATCAGCCATATATTCTGCAATCGCTACAGTATCCAGCAGAGTTTCCTGCTGCCACGAAGTACGTCTATGCAATCGATGCAACTGGTCAGGCCATTAAGGTACGTTTTGACAAACCGACAAACCAGTGTCGCAGCGCTAGCATACGAACTGGTTTCGATAGAAGCGAACGCGTGGGACTCACCACCACGCGTGGGACTATTAAAATTTTACAAAAACAGTTACTAACGTCCAAATGACTGGTAACATACGAAGTGTCCTCAATAGCGATTTGTTAAAAGGCAGTTGTTTTGTTTGGTTCACAAGTAAGAAAGTACATATTTTAACCTTAAAAAATCTTGAGAACTCAAATAGGCAACAACCTTGGAAAACCCAATTCTGTTGTATTTACCCTTGTAGAAAAGATGGTGTGATTTGTACATAAGCCAAATCATTTCTAAAACTTCCGACGACTTATTACAAGATGGCTTCTTTTAACTGAACCCTAAACATATGGATAACGGATCTCGAACCGAACCGCGCGACAGTTTCAGTGATTGTTTACTTCAACAATAATGCTTGAGATTTTAGTTGTACGATGTCGAAAAGGAAACAAAGGCTTTTTTGCGCACTTTGAACCATTCGCTCTCAAATGTCTGATATGCGACCTGATAAACAGCTATTTGTATTGTTTTATGGCATTGTGTAGCCAGATGGTTTGCATCCATTGGCGTGAAATCCGCTTACGCGCGCAACTGCTTCCGGTTGAGGATTTATGGTTGTAGAAAAACTCTATAATGTTTAAATGCATCTATGTCAAAAGTCTCATTATGGATCGATCTCATTCGAATTTTGCATAAAAAGACACACCTGTTTTTACAAGCAACTTTTCGAACCAGATGTTGAACGCATAAACGGTTTGGCACAACTGTTTGCAAATCAGCTAGATGCAGAATGTCATAAAACAAAGCGAAAACACGATTAGGAATGCGCGAAAGTAAATATTTTTGTGCACACACAAATATTTGGTGCCATGCACCAGGTCACTTCTCTTAAGCGCGCAAAAGCCATAAGATGGGACAGAGTGCAGTATCATCCACTGTGCAGTATCATCCACTGTGAAGTATAGGTACCATTTCACGAAATGAATTTTTGCTAATCCAGATAGAGTCTAAGGAATTTCAGTTCGGATCACGAGAGCCAGATAGAACTTTGCTGGATGGCTGTTTGGGAGAGCGATTAAATATTTGGGATACCAAAGGTATGTTACACGTAACTTTTGCGACAATTGCGTTTGCGCATCCACGATATCGTGTAACCTTCTTGATTGAAGTTCCTGCTACGCCCCTCGCATACGCTTGTGGCGGGGACCGATTGGATATTCTGTCGTACAGCGGTTTAATTGTAAGTAATGCGAGCGAGCGGGCTCTTTAAACATATCGCGTCACAGTTATTTAGCGATTTAAGGCCGCAATCGCGGTTACATATTACGCGATTGATGGGAAAACTGTCTCAAAAATCTGAGTTATCGTCAAAATAATTTACAGCGCGTTGTGAAAACATCTTCCTCAGAATGTCGAAAGACAATCGTTTCAAACGTCAACGTTCCCTGATAAATGAATTTATTTAAGTACAGTAACCGTAACGCAGATTTATGATTCGCGCTTTACGTGCACTAGAGACATTCGGTTGGGTTTACATTTGCTCTTGCCTTTTCAATTTGTTTGTCCTAGGGTAGGTTTAGATTTAAGTACCCTGTCTTTGCTGCCAGGATGCTTTTGCCGTTGTAACTAACCGTTTTAAATAATCTGTCACCTTTCAATTAACCGTAGCGTTCGCGGCTATAACAGTTGAAGCGATTTATCACGTACGGATTGACTGAGATATACCCAAGGCGTAGGAAATCCAGAAATGCTAAAATGTTTGCTCTATCAAGCGTACAAGAGAATCAAAATCCGGGGAACTTTACCGAGCAGTCAACTAAGAAAAATCTCGATTTGAGCTATCTGTAGCGCATGCCCAATTACCTATGTGTATTTACGACACGAAGCCCTGCTACAGCACTGCGCAATGCACTAAGAAAGTTCTGACACGCTGGAGGCGTGTCAGAGCTTTCGTTTTATGTGGCGAAGTCTGTGCTCGCTGGCGTAAACACTGCAATACACCTATAAACCGGCACATACAGTATATAATGTATGCATTTGGCAGTACTAATCTAAGGGTGGGTCTCAATCTCGAAGCGAAGCCAGATTTGGGAGGTTGCTGAGCTCCTCACCGTAGGAAGCGGTCATGCCCACAAATACGGTTCAGGGAATCCCCTACGAGAAGCTGTTTTCCGTACTGTAATCAGCCTAGCTCCGAAATTGAGACTCACTCTGACCAAATCGCGCCTGCTGGCATATTGGTAACCGGAACAGCCGACTATTGCTTGTAGTTTATCGAAACAGTTCCTGCATCGACTCATGAAGCCGGAAATAGGTTCCAACTAGAATTGACCCGTATGTGCACTACCAACTTGACTCCAATCTGGAATGCAATACAAAGAATGTAGGTGTGCCATGCGGACGGGGAGCACCACTTGCTTGTCCTTCCGATAAGAGCAATCGATCCTGTATTGCAAAAGAACATCTATGTGACGGTAATTTAGCCTAGCGATAAACCTCATGGTACTGATGGCAGTGGGTCTGTTTTAAAGGGAGAATCGAATTAATTTTGAACCTTTCATTTTAATTGTATGAGGTGTGGCACAGTGTCCACAAGGGGAAGATGAGATCTGCAGTATGGATTGTGGCCATCATACTGGGATCATTGATAGCACCGAGAACTTGCGCATTTACGGTGGTACTCCGGTAAAGGACAGAAAACTCTCATGCTAGTTTTAGCGCTATCAAGAAACGTTTGTTATGGGTAGGTCCAGCCAAACAGCTGGCCTTGGCAGGTACAGATCGACGGATACACCGCTTGCGGAGGTACTCTGGTAAGTGGAGTATTCTGCATCTACCCTCTAGAAAAAAATACAGGGTAGGTTTAAATTTACTTGTACATTCGTTAACTTTAATATCAGTTATAGTTATGTTCTGTAACTATATACTGTAATACAAATCCACTTTTAAGTCAAGGGTGCCTGTCACTTCTCATCTGCTCCGTCAAACTTTATTGGGAAATTATTGCCCAAATTGTGATAACGGACACTTTTCGCCCTTGATTTTCGTGTGTACAAAGTAGGCGGTGCCGATCTCTAAGCAGGCTACTTTTGAAATTAGGTGTGTGATATACGGTATGTAATATTACAATACAAAACAGCATTGAAAAATGCTACCTCTTATTTTAAACACAGCGCTATTTGATTTTAGATAGCGCCTCGATGGGTTCTCACGGCAGCGCACTGCATAGCTCAATACGTAACAAACCGAACGGCGTTTCTAGAGTAAGTGAGTTTACAGCAGTTTTCTGGCTTCCACCTTTTATGGCAGTTTAACGGTGGCCTTATAAACAAAACCGTTCGTAGAAAACAGTTTAATGAGAAATCGTTCATACAAAAGCCTTGGTGATTCGAGCGATACTGGTAAAGGTACTGCACTTCTGTAACTGGTCCTGATACCGGTCACGCTGCCGATAACGGCGGAAACAGTATGTGGTTGCTGCACCTTCAAACATCCAAATTTTTTTTCATGTCCACAAGAAAATAAGACAAAGCCGAAGCATTAGCGTTTCGAATTTTGCACGAGACGTGTTAACAAACTGGACTGGGAACATCTAGAAGTACCGGGTGGCTGAACAAAATGGCCGTCTTCGTTTTTGGCTTGTTTCTCGCGAACCGTTAACCACATCGCTAACAGTTTAAACTCATTCGATAGAGAATTTTATTCACTATTGAAAACAACAAAATTTGTTCTGAAAAATTGAGACACGCTCACTAACAAGGGGGCCAACCAAAATCGTGTAAAAATTTCTCGTGTCCCAGCTCGCAGAATTCAGAATCTTGCGGCATTTCGTTCCCGTACGAGCTTTTCACATTTTTACAACTGTTTTATCTAAAGAATGGCATCGTTTTCCATTAAAAAAAGTTTGTTCACATAGTCCTTGCGCCAAATGTGCTATACAGTTAAATTGTTTCGGTGCTTTTCGAAAAAGCCGCAAGTTTGTTACCTGATTTTTTTATACATTTTCGCTATACTTTTTTTGTTGCACGACCTGGCGCATCCAAAAATGTCGGTTTAGTTGATAAGAGTTCATAAGAGCTAAGACAATGGCCTTGCAAAAACGGGTTTAATCTGAAAAACTACTCCAAGTGTTCATAAGGAACTGGTTTTCAAAATCGCTACTTGCCCATTTCACGAGAATTTCATGTGCGTGGCCTGAGCCCTCTCGTTTCCTGGCCGGACACGGGCACAAGAAAGTCATAGCTCTTAGCAGTAAAAAACCAAGGAACAACTTATCTTCCAGAAATTGTAATGTGACACACAGTAATGTACTTCTATAAATAACAGGAATTTTTGTTCTAAAAAACAGAAACTAGAATTTTCGTTTCCGGGACATCCTCAAACTCCACTTACTCAAAACTCCAAAACAATTTACTGTAAAATCAGACCTTGAAGTTTATTTAACATAAATTTTGTACGTCCTACAGATTGCTCTTTCGAATAAAATTAACCCATTGGCAATCAGACAATAGACCGAGCCAGGGCACCTTGGTAAATTAGACGGCCATTTTGTTCGGCCACCCGGTAGAAACTCGAGAGGCGAAGAAAACCGGACCCGAACGACTGGAAGTGTGACATTTCGCCGCACTCAAAATCGACATTTTTTCCGAGAGAACATTTGTCGCGGGATATATGAACGCCACAAACATACTTAGAACAAACAGAAGGGTCATTCATGCACAATTACATATTCCACAATATACTCTCTAAACCACATCACGGGTAATTCTACTGGTCACACTCGTAACAGAATTATTTAGCGACAGATCCTACTCGTAGTTTTCGTAACAAAATTTCAACGGCAACAGTTAATGAGAACTGGTTAGTAGGGGAAACACTGGGACAGAGAACAAGTGGAGCAACCCTGTCCTAACTATTAAGCACCTTGTTTTCCAATTAGCATCTACTAAACAATCAAATGCCGCACCCCACAAAATGCCCAACAAATTAAAACGCAAAATTTGCAAAAGGTTACACCTTCTTTGCAGAAGCGGAAGCTTACATCAGTTAGCCGTGAAATTTATGCCACATCGTTGCGGAGGAGTAACAAATGCCACGGTACTTACGGTACAGAAGGTATTCCTGCCAGCACAATGGGAATCACGATCGTACGACAAGCTGTATTTTGATGCGGCTCTTCTGCTTCTGTTTTCCGTAAGTTCTGAGCCAGCGAAAACATGAAACCAATTTTTACCGGGCTGAAATAGTCGTATTAAATACGACTATTTGTTAGTTTTAACAATCTTGCGTACGCACGTTCAACGTTAAGACCGCATCTGTAGGATATTGAACTGTCAGCTGTTCAGCCAATCTGTCTGCCACGTCCGGATATGATACTTAACATCGAAGAAGTGTGTTACGCAGCTGGTTGCGGTTACACCGAAACTAAAGGTGTCCCAGTCGATCTGCTTCAGCTGACCATGACAGTCAGGGATTTCCGTTGCGAATCTGCACTCTGCCCGGACAGGGTTCTTGCCGGGGACAACACTGGTGGCAGCAAAACTGGAATGAGCACGTATGTCATACTGTCGTTGAAATCCAGTGAGCTAGGATTTTCAAATTTTTTTGCTGCAGTTGCTTTGGAGACAGTGGAGGACCTTTAGCTTGCCGCAAAAAAGGCGAGAATGGTGAGACCAATGCCAGTTTTTTTGGTAAATTCTACAAATGCCAAAATTGCTGTCAGCGCTTATGCATGATAGCATGAGCAACAATTATGCACGCGCTTTAAAACATCATTCTTGTGTATGCCTGTGTATGTGACAATTACGTATACGCTTATGCATGAGCACTGCCAAGCTAACCATAAGTGGTGTTGTAAACTCTTCTTTGGTTTTGCTGGTAAGCCGACCGCATGACCGTTGCAGTATGAATCACTGCATCCGCAACCTTTATTTTAGGAAACGATCAATGGGTCCAGTTTGGAGTTCTTTCGTATGGGACGGGGTAAAACCGACAAGCGTGATATAAAACTACGTATTTTACAATACAAATAACTTGATTTTCTTGTTCAGGCAGTGTGGCAACGCCCAGTCCGGTTATCAATCAGTAGAAATACTCATGGAGTTCATTATGAATACAGTGCACTCTCAAGGTTTCCACGGCTGGCTAAAAAATCGAACCGTGCCAAGAAGATCGGCAGTTAGTCAAGACGCGGCCGCCCCAGCTGCAGTTCATGAAGAGAACCAAATGCCGCTACCTGTGCGCACGCAAGTGGTCATGTCGACGGCATCCACAAAATATGGCTGTTCGTTCCGCAGTTTGCGCGTTAGCATCTTGGTAGAAGTTTGGCTGTCAACCTTGATATATTCAAAGTCTGGCTTACTTGATGTACGGTTCTGATTTTGAGTGTTTCGATTATTATTGAGCGAATTTTACTGGCTCATACTGTGCCAATAGGCAGACTCCCTCATGCTGTGCCAATAGGCAGACTACTCTGAGAATATTAAGGACCTTACCGCTAGTTGATCGACTTGGTGTAACGCTGCTCATTGGAAACAAATAATTTTACTAAACTGTTGCTCGGTGTCTGTGGATAAAGAGATGTGCAGTTCCATAGGATATCACGCAATTTTAACGTGATGTGAAAAACGCAGCTATGCATTTTCCTACAAATTTACTTCACTAACTATTTTGAGGTTGACGCACAGATACCGGTACTTAAAATTATGAGTTTTACGGTGACGGTGACCATAGCGAATAAAACACTACCCGTAGTATTGTTGTTTGAGCATTACCGTAATGCACGCTATCCAAAGTAGTAATTTGCTTTTTGTAAGTTCTACTTAATACAGCAAATTAGACTAAGTCCCATATTTTTCTTTTATACTCGGTCGGTTGCTTTCAGCAGACAAAGTTATCACAGTATAAAACTTGAAGGACTCCCATAGACTCATACGGTAACCTCATCGACTTGTGTTTCACACATTTCTAAATGAAACCATGCAACCGATATCTCCAACGATAGAGAAAAAATTATGACATTATTTGATACCCAACAAGATTTTATTAATGGCGATTAAGCCAAGGTGTTCCCATTTCAGGTTTTCGTAGACATAGCATAGGACCTCTGCGTAGAACCTTGACCACGCATTCAATGCTGTCTACGAGAAATCCCTAATAGCTCTGTGTTGTCCTACTCGCTTTTAACAGCACCTCATTTGGTTTCAAAAATCTTCTTTATTTTTTGCCTACTTTTTAAGATATCGATTAATTCTGTTGAGAAATGAGCCAGGCGGAAGTGTTTGAGCTTAGCACAGGAGTCAATGGAGAAAATAACGACGAGGCGACCAATTTTACAGCAACGAACGGCATTTTGCTGTCGCCTGACAACCGCCCGCTGCAGGCGTACATGGTTGAGGCAATCGACTGCCCTTAATTCACGTTTAAAAACGCACTAGCTGCAAGCCGCGTAGGTTTGTGAATGGTGAATGGGCTCGTACAAGTGGGTGTGACTGCACTGTACAAATTTCTTTCAAGTGCAGGGTTAGGGTACAGTGCTTTAGAACATCAGCATAGAAGATGTCAACATATTGACCACTGGTCAGCAAAAATTAAAAACTACCAAAACCCGTTTTCATGTATTTTGACCATTACTACCCTACAGGTAAAGAAATATAATACAGCTGAAACGATGCTAGCATACTGCTTCCCAAAACCTTTATTACAGTCTCAATATGGTACTGTACAAAGAACTCTTTATACAGTTTAGCACTACACTTGCTGCAGTGCGGGCACGCCTAGGTGCCTGTATTGCCCGCAGTGGCATTTTCCTGGATTTGACCGCAGGTGCCGTTATCAGAAAAGCGGCGAACCATAACAATTTGCATCAACGGACAACCAGTTTCCGAAAATATGGGAATAAAATTACCGTTCTACGTTTTTCAGTGCCAAAAATGGGTTTTGAAATTTCTTTCAATTAGAGACTTCACACAACTTCAAAACTTAAGAAGAGCGACTGTTTTCGCTTCTGAGCCCATTGGTGGACCAGCGCGAAGCTTTATTTGGCGCACTTGAGCCTCTATAATGTACTTGTACGTTCTAATTCAGCATTTACCAGTTAGCTGGATCTGGAGCCTTAATGCCTTAGACGTCCAACCTGTACAGGCGGCTACAGTATTTACGTTTGCAGCTCGTTATCTCTGTTATTCCGTTCAGCTTCACAGCCGGATATACTATTACTTCCACTGTAGACGTCATTAGGACTGTGGTCAACAATAAGCCCAGTGACCAGCTGCCCAAACCGTAGAGTTACCAACTGTTGCGTAATATCGAAATAGTATTTAAGTACTGGTGCATACTGAGATTTTTTCGTTGACCTTGATCACTTGTCATCTTGATAACAACTGCATTGCAACTGTGTTCAAGTACTCGTTTAGACCTATCATTTGAGCTATTGGCATATTCTGTGCGAGTTTTCTGTCGCATGTTATAAACGGCAGTATAACATCACTAACATGTCGGTGCAACATGGTTCCCAAGCGTGTTGGTTCGACATGGTCATCTCCTGCTTGACCTATGGTCGCTAAAATTTCGAAAAACATATTTTTTCTTAACTGAATTTTTCTATCCCAAACTGTAGTCCCTGTAGTTTTCAAAACTGTATGTCATCTCTTCTAGTACCCGGTTTTCCTGGGTTAACGGTGGCAGTTAAAGCGATCTACGAGTAAAAGAAAACTGTCTGAAGCATGACGGTAATGCACAGTAATACACAGGAGACAAAGTATCGTATCTGTACTGTGTAATGCAATTTAGTTAGATGAACCCTAATTAATTCACCAATTAGAGGCAGCGTCTCCAGTTTTAATTCTTGTTGGCTTCAGCAGACAGAGAGATAATCGCGAGCTCGGAAATGCTGCAGATCATTTTTAATACTTCACCCAGGAATTTAGGAAACGAAGTTGTAAAAATCATGATTTTTGTTTCTGCTTAAACCGAAACGAAGAAAACACGGAAAAAAGGTGCTTTCAAGAGCCTGTAGACGCTGCGTTGACAACATTGCAGCGCCACTTTTATTGGCTACGTCTATAGAAAATTAAATTTCTCCGCTTAGACTGAGATTGCATTTCCAACAAAATTTCCGACCTCCAGCAGCACTCCAAATACGCCAGTCTAAAGACACCAACTAATCCGACAAGCGCGCCACACTTAACCCGTTGACCGGCATTGGCGTTCTGGAGGCGACAAGGGATTTGGGATTTTTTCCCCAGCGATCGCCAACAGTTATTCGTTATTCCATGACGTAATAAGCAATAAGTGACTTTAAAGCAGCAATAAAAACATTATTTGGACCTGTGTCTCAAGTTATTTAAAAACTACAGGTGCGCAAAAATCGCGTATTTTGAATGGTTTGAGCTCTTCGAGGCCTTGGCCAATAACTTTCTAGCTAATGATTCGATAAATTTGAAATAAATCAGAAAGGTACAATTGATAATGCTTTATTTAGAAATGTCCACCATGGTATCTGAAAGTCAAAGATTACATGGCCATTGTCCGTCAAAAACACATGTTGCTTGCTAAACGCCATTGCGCATGAAGGGTTTCGAATACACGGGCGGGTGCACTTTCGACAGATTCTTCTTGTTACATAGGCGGAATAAGTTAGTGTCGGTTCAGATGCAAAACATCTACATACCACACGGTTCCCTTTACCGGAAGCGGGCAAAAAACGCTGTTGCTAATCAACACCCCGGCCGGTCGGCTTCCGGAAAACAAAACATTTAGGGAAATCGTCCTGACTGTAATTCTACCGCCATTGCAATAACACTGTGAAATGGCAGCACAACTCCGTGCGCTTTGCCGCGTTTGCACACATCAATGCATCGCTTGGGCAAGCTAAGGAAGAGCGCTGCGCAGCTTTGAAGAAACATGTGTTCTGAGTTTTGATCAGTTTCGGGCGGTTGCAAACTACAGTACGTAAATACACAGTGAAGCGGGCACGTTGATGATGTTGACCTTAGCGGCAGCATTACTAGTTACTTCCGACCGCAAACGCGTTCCAAAAAGTGGTAGTGACCTTTAATATCTGATTTGGCGCTAACGACCACTGCAGCTGGACCTTCCGCGCACCTTTTTTGACATTGGCACCTACGGTCACATCCGGGGAACGTGAAGCGCGGACAATGCAGCCAGTAAAAAAGCGACAAAATGTAATGTTTAACTTCAAAAATAATGCTTCATACAGTGTCATATGAGAGTATACTGAAAGTTTTAGGAAGAAACATCGTTAGCATCGTCTGTTTTCAGTATTCCATCTGTAGCAGTGGTCAAAACACATAAAAACGGGTTTTAGACGTTTTTTATTTTTTGCTGACCAGTGGTCAGCTTGTTGACCACTTTTACACTTTTGTCTTAAAGTACTGCTTTTGTGCTATTTAATGAAGTTATTGGTTTTACTTAATTCCTGTTTGCCTAGCTATTACAGAATTAAACGCTTTTATGTTGTAGACCGTCCATGGGCATTGGCGTTTAGAAGGCGACATAGTCACCACCGCTGACCTATGGCCAGCACAAGCTCACAAAAAATTCCCTTTCTTAATTGAATTTTTTCATCGGGAAATCCCGATTTTCAATAGGATACTCGCGCTCCTTCGGGTACCGCCCGCTGGAGGGTTAAGAACACGTCGGCGTAACTAAGTGGCGCCAATCCACGTTCCAGCAGCTCAATACAATACCATACTTCGGCAAATACGGCTTGCTTCCACCAAAAGCTGCCTTAAAAGAACGGTTCGGAATACGTCCGGTTCAGTAACAGTCGACAAAAGCGTATGGCCTGAAAACACATGACAGCGAAAACTTCTGCCTCGAGAACATACCGAACAGAAAATCTGAAGCTAAAAAGTTGCCAGTAAGAAGCGCACCGAACCGAAACTGTGTGACTCGAACTTCGAATGCTCAGCTTAAAAGCACCCTATTGCCTACAGTACACTGGCCGTTCCCTGGCTTAATGGTCCTGTCAGCCAAAGTGTTGCACTCATGAGGATGGACCGACACAAAATCCTGTAAGTGACGGCCCGTGATAGCTTGGATGCACTGGCTGCGCAACTTCCGTATGCCTATCGGCACACAAGCGGACACCCTTGGGTGCTTGTGAAAAAACCCGTCGCGTTGTTGCTTTCTAGCCACCAAGACACGTAGTGCCAAGCCGCTTGTACGGTTCCCACTCTTCGGTGTAGGGGCGGCTCAGCTAGTAACCGGCATTTCAAAGAGACACGGTCCGGTGCCGATCGGAAAGTGAACCCAGACAAGCACGTGGTATGTTGAGCTGCTCCGAACAGGCAGACGAAGAGGTAGCTGATTTGTTGCGTAACGGCGTATACCGGCAAACAAGGAGGTCATTGACTGGTAGGTCCGGCTCGGGCTTTTCCTTCCGGACCACCATTATGCAATCTGGTAGCAGAAGTCACTTTAAAGCACAATGTTAGCCGGTGCAGGGAAAGTGGCATCGTCGGGCTTACCTTTCTTCGATTGAAACCGTCAAACCCGGGGGTGTTAATGCACGCCGACACGGTACCATAGGAACCGATCCATTGGATTGCTCGGACAGGCGCCGGAAGAGGGTTGCAGTGACCTATGCCTATGAAGAGCCTTAAATATACATGGCACTACCGGTCAGTTACTGTTAGCATCCAGGGAGTGGGCGTGTGGATAACATCTTCGATAATTGCTCCGTAATCTCTCTTTTCTGCAAAATAGAAAAAGAAGTACAAGCTTGTCCGGTAATTTCCTACGTAAAGGTACAGACAGCGCGAACTTTGCGCTTATAGCGATGGCCACTTCAATACGTTCATCAAATTAAGTAATGCGCTCCGCAGTTAGATTGCCGCTTACTACACCGACCATTTTCTAGCCATCTTCCGCCATGCAGTCATTTTATTCACATTGTTATCTGGTGTGCACCGATCCACCAGCCAGCCAAATGCATGTTACGTGTTTAAGCAGTGTGGCTTGGCGCGCCGTATTGTGCAGTTTGGCGTGACACATAAATTTATATATTTCGCTGTATTGATTCGTCAGAAATTTAACCGAACAAGTTGTACATGCATAAATTTTTATATACAGGACAACATTTTCGCCATCGCAGTTGGCAACCCCAACCCCAGGTTTGGTTATGACATGTCCAAGCGACCAGTCCAACTAAACTGGGTGTTGCCGTTGCATAATATCGCGCCACCTTCTGCACCACAGGCTACAGAAGTTATTCAAGCCTGCATTACAAGTGTTTCATAATTATACTGTGCGGGGTTGTCAGTGGCTGACGCAAGCATTCTCTGAAATTGCTGCCGTCACCCGCCTGGAGTATACCCTTGCGGCAGCACTTATGATTTTTGGCGCGGTTTGCCACAATTTACTGTAAAATTCCAGCGGGGTAATAACAGCCAGCAAGAACATAGCTGCTTATCTCATCTCTTTACTCTTAAGTCTTAACAGACCATTATCCACTCCTGCTGTAGCATGCCGTAGGTCGTCAAATGTATCAGCATGAAATCGGTCTTTATTACGCATACGGCATACCAGACACACTGTTCCTTGGGAAATCTACGTGGCATTGCCGTCTGTAACCGTCTGGATCCAACAGAGGGTGGGCGTGTCGATAATCTTCGATAATTGCTCCGTAATTTGCTTTATTATTTGCAAACCATGAAAAAACAATTATTTAAATTTTTGTGTACAAAACACCATTTACGCAATCGCAGTTTACAAAGTATGAATTGATTATGGTCATCGATGTGAGCTTACAGCAGCTGGCGTAGCATGCCGAATCGACTTGCACTGTAGACCAGCCTACCGCGCTGTGGCCGTTGCGTTATCGCGGCACATTCTACTCGTACGTTGCAAACAATTCATTAATTCGACTATGCCCAATAAAACAAATTGTACGTGATTATGTACATGGATAAAATCATAAAAGTATCTATTTTCACCTGGAGTAAAATAAACGCTGTTAACCGCATTGTATCAGTTGGTCTCCTTTATCACTACTCCACCGGTAGTGATGTTATAATTATAATTATCACAAGCTTATTATTCATTCATGATGTAGTAGGATTGCAATATTATTGTCACTCACAGTGGCGCTCCCCTGCCTACAAATTAGTACACGAAAAAGATCTACGTAATACGACAACGAAGAAGCACTTAACTCACCAGACAAACCGGTGCCCGCGTTGGTCCTCTAGCACACAATCCCAGGACCGACGGACCGTGCAAGTGCCGCGGACGAACCGGTTTCGTGAGTTCCGTGTGCTTATCGGTACACGATTATCCCATGGGGCAGTCGGTACGCTTACGGACCGGGACGGGGCATACTCAGTATCACTCACTTTCTGTCACCGCATAGCGTAGAAAGCGGAAGCTGTCACTGGTTAATTTGTCGTTAACGAATGTACTTAGCGTCAAAAGCCGATATCGAAAACGCTACTTATCGTTTTTACGATAGCAATTCAGCTTAGTCAGTTGTGGACTTACAAACCACTGGCAACCGTTTACACGACGGTATCGTTGATAATCACGCCAACATGGCTGTCCGAGTACGTGATCCAGCGCTGAGCCAAGGGCGGAGCGCAGGACAAATAGAAGCCGATATCGACGAGAAAGCAGTGGGGTGTTGCATCAGCTGGGTCCAGTGTAGTACCACATCTCGGATACAGCGGCAAGGGAGGGTTCGGGACGGTGTCATTGCACGGCGGGGCGGTGCTGTTCGGTGTAGTGGTTGGCGGAGGAACATCGGTGGAGGTGGTAATACGTGTGCTCGTGGTTGGGGTCAAAGTGACCGTTGGTGGGGGGATGGATTGCGTTGAGGAGGGAGGTGGTGCCGACCCGGTGGTAGTTGGCGACGGGGGCGTTGTGGTCTTAGGTGGCGTTCCAGTGGTAGTTGTAGTCGACTGTGTGTTGATGCTGCTAGGTGGCGGATACGTCCCCGTTCCGGTGGTCGATGGTAACGACGGTGTGGTTGTATTGCTCGGTGGCGGATATGTCCCGGTTCCGGTAGTAGATGGGGTCGGTGGTGTGGTGGTGTTAAAAGGTGGCGGATACGTTTCCGTTTCGGTGGTACTTGGAATTGACGGTGTTGAAGTACGGCTAGGTGGTGGGTATGTACCGGTCCCGGTTGTGGGTGGTAGCCAGGGAGTGGTCGAACCCGTAGGTACCGTCATGGGTGGCGGGGTGGCAGTTGTCGTGATGTTTGGTGTGGTCGACGTGGTGGTCGAGGTCGTATTACACGGTGGAGGTGGTGGCGGCGGTGGTGATGGTGGCGTCGTCGTCGTGTTGGTTGGAGGGTTCGGCGGCGTCAGGGTTGTGTTTGGCGTGGGTGGAGTGGTGGTGGGCCACCATGATGTAGTCGATGACCTTGTTGGTGGAGTGAGTGTCCCACTGGTCGTTGTCGGATTCGTGGTGGTCGATACGCTAGACGGTGGTTTAGATGTGGTCGTTCCGAAAGAAGATCTAGTCGGTGGCGTGTCTATATATGGCGGCGTGGTGTCTTCAGCTGGTGGTGTGGTTTTGGTTTCGTAGGTGGAGGTCTCTGGAGGGTGAGTTGGGGGAGTGGGCGGGCAAGTGGGTGGCGGAGGGCAAGTGGGCGGTGGCGGAGACGACGGCGGCGATATGCAGCAACTCGTGGGCGGTTGCAATTCTACACAGACAGCACAGTAAAAAACCATACAAGTGGATTTCCAGTTACTTCTTCTTACTTTGTCTGTTTACGCAAGTCTTGTTTAAGTATTTTGCGACCTATCGAAAGTTTTACATTC
Source organism: Paramacrobiotus metropolitanus (assembly GCF_019649055.1). Classification (NCBI taxonomy): domain Eukaryota; kingdom Metazoa; phylum Tardigrada; class Eutardigrada; order Parachela; family Macrobiotidae; genus Paramacrobiotus; species Paramacrobiotus metropolitanus. Next base: position 58,295 of record NW_026570414.1, on the reverse strand, counting down.
ACATTGTTGTATTAAGTATTGTGCCAGACGTTTACGTACTGTCGATATCGCGGCGCATGAAATTCCCTCCGGGAAATGCTCTGTGGATGCTTTTGCCATAGCAGCACGATTCCGAACGAATATTACAAATGTCACATTTTACATCGACTTTGGTATGGTTCAGTCCAAGACTTTTACATTCAGCCTCAAGTACAGTGTCGTTCATGCATAGGCCAAGGCCTCCATCTGTGTGTTAAAACTCATTAGAAATGACTTACTTCGTCCTTATTAGAAAGGTCACAACACAAACTTCGCTCCATACTGTTACGCGGTGAAGACATCATAACATGCTTACCTATAATGGCCCTGTCACGAAGGACTCCATTAGGGAAGTACTCATCGCGATATACCCAACAGTACTTAAACTCAGTAATATCCAAATTGGTAGACAAGCCGTCTTTCTCAAAACGAAGCCGTGGTAGTTTTAAAGCATGGGCGGAGTGATCATTGTAGTACGTAATTAGCGACAGAATCAGTACGACAGTTCTTCGGCTCATAATACAGTCAGTTTTAGTGCCCGTAGCAATGGCGGAATATCATAGAGCTAACAGTTGCCGTTCGTTGTACAGGCAAAAGATACAAAAAGACATCTGTAGAGTTTAAAAATGGCTAACAAAGCTGATTCTATGGACCATTTTCCTAGTGCAAAGCGTGTTAGCATTCGTTTTAAAAATTAGTTATTACCAAGTTCAGAACATCGCAAGGAGATATTTCAGTTAATTTTTTTAAAGCGAAACACTACTGTAACACCTAAAACTGCAGTAAGTACAGTATTGAAACTTAGTACTTATTTAATTGTTTCCCAAGAGTTTACCCGTATTGATATTGCTTAGCATTAACAAATTTAACGTTTTACTGCACAAATTATGTACTTACTGATATTACCGCGGCAAGGTTACAAACTTACAACTTTTCACGTCACCTTTATTTATTCATAAAATCAATTAAGAATTAAGATTAAAATTCTTAAGATTCTGTCGCGTAACTAAAGGTGCTGATCGACTCGGTGGATATGACCTTTCTCTACCACTAACTACAACGATAAACAACAGCGGCTGATCCGACCCGATGACCTTTAATGCAGATTAGCAGACAACAACTCGAATGCTAACAAAATGGCATGCAAAGATAAAGGCAGATATTCCAAGAGAAGTTGTTCCGAGGCTGGATGGAGATGTACTAAATCATTTGACAACTTCATCGCACACTACTTTTTTAGCCAGGCACTTAATACATGTTACGAGAGATAAAACATTGCAGACAACAAAGACACACTATTGGTTTACACAATGATTCATTCCTTTCTTCACGCTCAATCATTTGCTTGTTATCGTCAAACCACAACCTTTGACTTGCTCACAACAACAAACTATCCTGCAATCAACCACAACAACCAACCGCATTCAACCGCATCCGCAACTGTATCCATTTAAAGCACGCCCGTTATGATGATGAATATGTATGTGATTCATGATGCATGCTGCTCATGACCCACAGAACACGCTTGCGCTATATACTCGCGCAACACGCCTCTCCTATGGATCATGACGTCCTCGTCATGGGTCGCTTTAACACTCAATCGCCCTCCGCAATCCGTCCAGACACTCGAGTCCGACCGTCCCAGAAGGTGACCACCATCCCTCAACTCGGATGGCACTTGCCCCCTTCCGGTACGGCATCCACCGAATCTGTGTCCATCTCCTCTACCGGTGTGGACTGCATTGGCACCGCATCAGCACTGGACTCTGCCGACGTCTCGTGGTAACCGGCATCTTCTTCGTCTTCGTTCACGACTTCTGACTCCGCTTCCGCCTGTGCTAACCGATCCGCAAAATCGAGCGTTTCCATTATGCCGCTGTAATCGGGCGCTTCATTCGGTGACACTCGCTTTCGCCGTTCCATTACTCCACATGATATGCTGGATGCGCAATTCAGGTAACGTACTCTGATATAACCGCATCCCGCGCGCATCCCTAACTTCGTCCTCCAGGAAAAACTTAAATGGATTGAAGAACCGCGGATGTTCACCAGTTAACACCAACTCCTTCCGTGCGCTGCACTCCTTATACACAAAGCCGTATTCGTTCTCGTACCGCATCGCGCCGTCGTCGCCACTGTAGTAGAGGTACTGGCCGAACATGAAGTAATCCATATCGTATACGACATGACGGCCATACCGCACTTCCGCCGGAGATTCCACCGTAAAACGAGCACCGTGTGGCACTAATGTCCGTAGCTGCACTCTAGTTCTGGCTAACTCCGCTGCCATCCACGTGAATTCGTCCGGAAATGGCAACGCGTCTCCCATTTGCTGTACGTATCCGGCTAACACTTCTTCACACGTTCGCAACATTCCGTCATGTTTGGCAATGTACTCTGCATCTGTATTCTCCACACACGCACACTCGCCAATACCCACATTTGCATTGACACTTTTCCGCCCACCGACACCATTCATACTGTTGCCATTCTCGCCAGTACCGCCACTCGCATTGGTATGGCACTCTCCAATGCCGGCACTCGTACTGACAGTATTTCCTCCATGTTCACCATGCACTCTGACACCATACTTGCCAGTACCACCAGCAGCACTGACACTGCACTCGCCAGTGTTGGTACTCGTACTGACCGGCATCATCTCCGCAAAACCACCGCTCGCACTGGATATCGACTTTCCAGTGTCACAACTGCCACCATAAACCAACTTGCCCGCGCCATGACTCACGCCGGACACATCTACCGCTGTACACTGACTCGCACAGGGTCTCCTCTCGTCCGCGCTATCACTCACGCCGGACACACACGCTACTGTGCACTGACTCGCACAGGACTTCACCTGGCCCATACCACAACTCGCACGGACACTCTCAGTGCTAACACTTGCACTGAATTCACGCTCGCTCATGCCAACACTCGCACAAGCACTCGCAATGCTGTTACCTGCATTGCATGCTCCAGCATCACCACTCAAACAATTTTAAAGGATACCGCACCTGCACCAGCACTCGCACAAGTCAAGTTTTATCAGCGCTCTTACTCGAACCAATCACGGCACTCAATATCCCGCGCTTGCTGTTACTTGCACTGGCTCACGTCTCTTTAGTGCTGCAACTCGCACTAGACGTGGACACCGCAGCAGCACTACTTCCGCTGGCACCGCCTGTAGATACTCCTTCCGTCTGGTCTCGCTAGTTGGCTGTGCGCTGGTGCGACAAAACAGCTGTGCAGCTTCTTCCGGCTAGGGCGCTGCTGAATGAAACGTTTAAACCGCGGACTGTGCAGAATCTTGTTAGCCGGCTTTCCCGTTGGCGTAGGCTGTTCCGCTGACAAGTTCTTCTACAAAGTACCTCACACGCAAGTATAACATTCACCTACTCACATAATAATTACACCATTACTAGACCTTCACACTGAGAACTAATATTTCCTAGACTTATTATTGGTACGAGTATCATTTGCGCATTGCGCAATCTGTACGAGTATCATAAGCATAATGATTGTTAGTACAAGGTAAGCCTCGCGCTTTCCCGCTCGGCACGTTTGTATTGGAAAGGTCAGGTTTTAATTTATAGACTGTTCCGGCAGTCGTCCGGTTGTTTAGAATTTGAACTACATAAAAATCCACATTACCCTAACTGCTGTACTGACCAAAGTGTACTTACAGATCTATATCCATGGTTACAGTACCGTATGTACTTTTTACATACGGTGCTTCACAATGGTAAAGTATTCTTGGTACTGCACTTGCGTTTCGCCATACTTAGAACCAACTCCTACAATTTTCTGACCAGAACGTTTTTTAAAAAAAATTAAAATTCAGGATAAGTTGGTCAGGAAAATATTGATTTTTTTAAGACGAAGTTTGATGACCACACTTTGACGAATCCATAAAAAACAAAATTGATTACGTTTTGGACGGTAGGATTGTATGAAAATAAAGATACGAGTTTACGTAGTGAATATTGCACGTTGTACTCTACAAAATTCAGTAATAATACAGATCCCGATAATTCCCATTACTAACAACTGTACAGCTGAGGTAGACAATTATTCAAACACTGATTATATAAAAATATAATATATTTAATGCAGCGTAAAGCTTATGAAAGCATATAAAAGTATTACGGCGGAAAGTAGATTTTATTTTGCATTTTTATTGCATCTTGACCAGCAAGTAACAGGAAGAAAGTGAAAAAGGAAAGTCAAGTGCTGCCGATGTACTGAATATTGAGACCAATATTTTACGTTAATAAGCGCAGAGCAATATGATATGATTTAGAGCGTACTTAACAATGGGGTGTGGTTCGGGTGCGACAATAGAAATCAAGCATACATGAGGAATCATATGCAACTAGTGCATTGAGCTTTAATGGGTGATGGCAGCGATGAAAGGTAGCTATTAATATTTTTAGCTTCTCTGTTTTAAACGTTTCGATGGTCAGAAAATTATGCAACAATATTTTACCTTCAATAGCTAAAGCCTAAATAAACGAGCACAACGCAACCAACGTAAACGTACAAAGAAATGCCGCATTTTATCAGATAATTATCCGATCAGAAAAAAACAAATCGTGGTCCCGACTACGTGCAATTTAATGAACATGATTTTTTCAATTTCCAATTTCCGCTAATTACTTTGCGCTTTTTTTTTTATTGCAGTGCACCAAATTTGCGAACTGGTGTTTTCATACAGAATTTAGAAATAATCCATACGCTGATTTTGAATCGCTTTTTTTTACTGCGTAATAAGATAGGATCTTTTAGCCGAATGAGCGACAATATTTTGGAATTTATATACTAATGTACTGTAATCTGAACCCTGAGCACCAAATTCTTCTCTTCTTTTTTTTTTAATTTTTCTACTGCCGCTATGAAACAATTTTCTTGAGTGGGCTGCCGGCAAGCTTGCACACAAGAATATTTGTTGTGGAAAATTGTCTGCCGATTTTTTCATGAATAACCCGAACATATGCAGAGGCGTCCCAGTGCATAAGTAATTGCCATTCATGTTATTAAAGCGTTCTAGTGTAAGACACAACGCATGGTGGATATTTTACCTGAGCAGACAAAAGGTACCAAAACATGATGATATCTTAAAAAAACGATGTGAAAATGTTCTCAAATTTTTTGATATGTTGTTATCCAAGCGACAGTGCTTGCGCAAGCTGGAACAACAATAAAAGTGTGCTCAAAATATTGACCCATTTATTCATCTTTCTCTTTCAACCTCTTCATTTATTTCTCTTTACAACTTCGTTGCACAACTCGAAAGTATTCTACTAAATTCCCGAAAGGATTCCGCTATTCAAAAAATAAATTGTAATTCGTTGCCACAAAGTCCTCCCAGACGGCTGATACGCTGTCAAAGATTTTGTTTACTGCAGCGGTACGGTTCAAAATGCACATTTTCTTCAGGATGGCGAATGGAGCAATACCTTTTAATTTTTTGGACACGATGTGCAAAAATTTAATTAATAATTGTTATTGTTTTAATAAATTTTGACAACAATTCCGTTGACCACAAGCAACTGCTGATTCAGTGAAACGCACTTCTTAAAACGTCTACGTAGAAAATACTTTGACTCAAAGCAGCAAAAGTGTTTGAATTAGGCAAAACAGTTGTACTATTTACAGCGCTAAGAAGTACAGACACAGTTTACTCTCTGGTTTCAGCAGTGTACCTATAATTTTAACCGTCCTCAAAATAACGGTGACTGCATAAGTAGGTTGATTCATAATTAGACTGATATTTATTTATTAGTATCTATTGGGATTAATAATAGGTTTTGTTCTATTCAAACATTTTTTTTGGAACCAAATGAAGTTAAACACTTACTGAAAACTTACGGCAATCAGTCAAAACATTTTAGAAAGTGGAAAAATTTTACCATCGTCTGGCTCATCTCTGTCAGCCGTTAGATATTGACACTTCTTGCGAATTTCGTGCAACCTTTCAGTAAATGACTCGACTGTTTTGGGACGATTTTGTATCATATCTGCTTTGAGCTGCATCGGCAAATTTTGGAAAAGAATTCTGACCTTTTCTTCTTCTCCAGCGCTGACATGGGTTGCAGCATTGTAATCCGAACAACGTATACGTACGTCAAGGGTTCGTCAACAACGGAATTTTTTGACATGAATTACTGACATCTAAGTCTAACAGATTTCTACCGAAGATTTTTAAAAATTCCTGCTTTGCGTCGCAAAATTTTTTAAGTTTGGATTCGCTGTTCTTGAACCATTTTAAGGCAGCATTTGTCAAGCACAAACCGAAATGCACCAAAGACTGTTCATCGCTCCACGAAAAATAGTTCTTAATTCTGTCAAACCTGTCCCTAAAATCTTCTGCAGATTCAGTGGACTGTCCACCAAATACTGGTAAATCTCTAAGGCGAATTCCTGCCATCTTACGTACAAGCACTTTTTTAAACTTAAATTTATGCAATCAGAGATTTTTTTAACATCAGCAACAAAAAATTCAAGAATCGCATTTTAAAGGGGCATGTTAAAACGATCGGTTACGACGATTTACATATTCGCTCTTTCTGGTACGTCAGCAGGACTTTTGACTTGCGCAGATAAAAAACTTAATTATTCTACAAATCGAGATATTTAAGAGTTAATTCAGTTTTTTTCGAAAATTAATGGTATGAAAAGACGGCATCGAAATGTACCTAAATACGTACTTAAGTATTACTGTTTCTACTCTGCTGGTCCTGCTTATAAATATTTCCCTCCAAGCGGGTCTCACCATATACGCCGTATATTTTACATGCAAAAGAAATCGAAAGAATACAGGGAAAATTCGCAAACAATCTAGAGCACACACTGTTAAAATGATCGAAATCCCTTACAGTAAGCTGATGATTTACGATTCTAGTAATATTAGGACTATCTTCTAAGGTCAACTTAATCATAAGATCAATTTTCATGATTAACCAGTTAATAACAAACATTCATCCGAAGTCAACGAAATGACTATTTTTTGACACAAACTTTATTTTAAAAAAACAAACTGAAAGCAACTGCAAATCGTTATTAACTTATCCTGTTTAAACTATGTCATGAACAAAAGGACCCACGAAGAGAAAGCAAAAATGATAAGTTGCCATACGACTTACAGAGGAAGGCCGTTATGTTGCTCCCGTTAGTTGTCGGCCACCTGCACCCGCTTCCGCTCCAACACACTTGATATCGCTCTCCCACTCGCTCATACAACGTGTGGCTTGCTGTAAGCGACACTTGTGACCTTTCACAATCCGCACTCGTCGCTCGTCTCACAGCGTCCACAATGGCACAATATCAATCAGCAAATATAGCACCAGAATAACTCTCACTGTCGCCGCACAATTAGCACTCGTAGTGGTATTGCACTCACCACTACTAATACATTGTCACTTGCAGCAGTGCACTCACTGCTGCTAACAGCACATCAGCTCACTCTGAAACACTTGCAGTGGTTATAACCTCACCACTACTGAACTTGACCTTCCCTCGCAGCTCCACACCTTCAGCTACCTTTACTTGCTACGCACACATGCCCTCCATGTCGCGTAACTAAAGGTGCTGATCGACTCGGTGGATATGACCTTTCTCTACCACTAACTACAACGATAAACAACAGCGGCTGATCCGACCCGATGACCTTTAATGCAGATTAGCAGACAACAACTCGAATGCTAACAAAATGGCATGCAAAGATAAAGGCAGATATTCCAAGAGAAGTTGTTCCGAGGCTGGATGGAGATGTACTAAATCATTTGACAACTTCATCGCACACTACTTTTTTTAGCCAGGCACTTAATACATGTTACGAGAGATAAAACATTGCAGACAACAAAGACACACTATTGGTTTACACAATGATTCATTCCTTTCTTCACGCTCAATCATTTGCTTGTTATCGTCAAACCACAACCTTTGACTTGCTCACAACAACAAACTATCCTGCAATCAACCACAACAACCAACCGCATTCAACCGCATCCGCAACTGTATCCATTTAAAGCACGCCCGTTATGATGATGAATATGTATGTGATTCATGATGCATGCTGCTCATGACCCACAGAACACGCTTGCGCTATATACTCGCGCAACAATTCTTTATTTTAATCGCATTATTTGCATCTTTTTAACTTTGACATTTTACAAATAATTGGAGACTCAAACGTTCGGTTTCGAATGTTACTAAAAAATTTAGGCACATGTCAAAGTATTGAGTATTTGATCTTGGGAAAATATTTTTGGTATCGCATACGTTTCCAGAATTTTTTTAAGTTACTGTATCAAAGTTAGTTAACTGCGCAAAGTTAGTTAATTGCGCATTGCGTCATCGATTAATCTGTTTACTGACATTGCAGTAAGTACAGTAAACTTCGAGCCCGTCGATAATTTCCCTCAAAAGTCAGAACTGCATGTTGTGCTTATTTTATATTTCCGAAGTATTTAAAGAATTTAAGTTTATGGATGAACATAGTCCACGCCTTCGAAAAATCCAAAAATTCGATTGAAAATTGAAACTGCAAACAGTCACTTTATGTCTTTATTGTCTTTATATTCATACTATCTTACCGTTCAAAATGTAATCGACACAAACGAAGCGAAGGTCCTCTATGTCCAAGAAAATGGGACTTTTTTGTCACATCGGCCCCGCACTAATAATTCTTAAAAAACCTAAATAAAAATATTAGAAATAATAATTTATGGAATAAACGCAACATCGATAATAATATGAGACCATGTTAAATTAGAACGTTAATTTAACAATAATTTCCTTAACTGCTACAACAAGTGGAGGTAGCGGTAAATTGGTAATGAATCTATAGCACCGCCGGTATCTATAGATCGCTACGTATCGCTACGTCTGTATCGCTACGTCTTTATTCCAAGACAATTATCTCTTAATTCACGATTTAACCTTTTCGGCGAATACAATTTTTGAAAAATTGTTTATGCGATACGAGATTAAATAGATAGATTAAATCGTATATAGATTGGCCATAAGTGGTAAATGGTTTCAAAAAAGTTTTGATAAGCCCTTTGATAAGCCCTTTTTTACGTTTGAGTCTCCAGCTAGTTGTAGAATTTCAAAGTTAAAAAGATGACTGTAATAATACGACTGAGATAAATAATTAGAATAATTGTAAAGAGAATTATATAAAGAATAATTTTTCACGCTTATTATTCCAATATACCTCATTCTAAAAAACGCAATATATGAAATTTTTCTGAATTTAGAGCCAGTGACGGGACCGTGGTTAGTTTACTTACAAGTTTGGGGTCGTAGATTGTGCTAGGCGATCGGTGCCACCGCCCAGGATGGTGTGGTTACGTTTGGGCTTTGGGGCAGCACCGATTCTGCCGTGTTTGATAGGCTTTGCATTTTCAGTTGGTTTTTTGCACGCTTCCAAATCTGGAATAAATTCCAGATTTGTCCCAGTCTCGCCTTTGTGGTGGTCTTTGCCGTCGTATTTCCCTTCCGGGATATAGAGCATTTGTTCGGGCATCGTGCCTTTATTGTTTCTTTTCATTTCACAATAAAGATCATTTTGGTTGTGGCCGCGTAGAGGCACATTTCTGTGTGGCAGCTGCAGGCCACTTTCATGGTGGAGATGCTAGTTCGATTCCCGTATCCCTGTACTGACTAGTGGATTTTCTTTTACGGTCGGCAGGCATTTTGCCTTGCGCGCCGCATTTAGCCGATTATTTCAATTTAATTTGAAATTGCCACCGTGTTTGCGTCATTAACTGCGCGCACTTGCCGATTTTCCTGTACGGTCAACCGGATTCCGCACTCTCACTACAGCGCAGTGTGGAGTTGAGCCGTACCAAAAACCCGGAAGGCATCAGCAACGTCAACCGACACATCGCGGAGGACCGGAGCTGATTTTCCTTCGCCATCAACCGATAGCTGACTCCTCTACACATCGGAGGAACGACCACACATTGGCCATTCTTCTGCAAGGGAGCAGCAAGGCGGACTCGAGATTCTGCATTCCAGACGACCGTCGGAAAGCAAGCAAGCACCGAAAGCACCGCGCCGTACTCGTCACGTCGTGTCAGTGCAGGTAAGCCGTGTTTGCAATAGCAAACTATCAGCCGATAAACTCTAGAATCATTCTAGAAACTTTTGCCGATAACTCTAGAGGTTTTCTCTAGAGTTTTATAATTCTATCATCGAACGGGAGCTGTTAAAAGCTACCGTATTTAATCGCCGTTTACCGTGAATGTGTCAACATTTCACGGTCGATTTATTTATGTCGTTTTCGCAATTTACTGTCGCTTTCGATCATTTAAAGACTCTAGAATATCTCTAGAATCTTTCTAGAATTTTTCCGAGTAATTCTAGAGACATACGCTCTAGAATTATTTAAAATTTCACCGTGTACAGTAGCTCTAGAAGCTACTGTACTTTATCGTCGTTTTCTACCGTGTTGTGGTGAGTTCTTCGTGAATCCTGCCACAGTAGGCCGTTCTGCTTTATCGCAGAAATAAATTAGGTTTTCAGACCTATTTAGCCGTACAATTTTCCGCAAGGAAGGTTGTAGAATTTTCGAAAATTCTTGCCGAAATACGGAGTTACCGCATTCATCCAATTTAATCGCAAAAAAGCGATATTGCCGTTAATTTCCATTAGGAAATTAAGTCGAAATTCAGCTAAAAGCTGTAGCCGATCATCTTCGTTTTTACGAATTTGTTTACTATAATTATTGAGATAGATTCGTGAGAATTTATCGAAGGAATTACGCCGTATTTCTTTGTCGAAACATGGAAACTACTTTCCCATGCTATGTAACGGATATTATTCGTTTTGCACAATCAGGATTACAGTTTATCTGTAATTCTCGCCGCAGTAATTAAAGCCGAAATATACTTTTTTAGGGATAAATTTATAAGAATTTATCCGTAAAATATTGCCGATAAAACTGCCAAAATACGGAAGTTCGCCTTTCCGTGTCGAACCATAATTTCCGTTATCGTGCATATCGATATTACAGTGCTTACTGTAATTAAAGTCGAGCGATCACCGTGTAGTTTTGAAATCGATATTACAGCAAATCTGTAAATCATACATTAGCCGATTAACCATTGAAATTGCGATGAACCGCGAATAAATTTCCACCGAATAGTTTCAGTGAAAATATTGGGATTTAATAACCCATATTTCCACTGTATTAGCCGAATCTACATTGTAGATTTAATCTCGAAATTTCAAAGGCCATCTAGGCCCGATTAGCCGGATAGTGTAGAAGGTTCATCAGCCTCCCAACTGGAGACTGATTGAATGCAAAAGCCGAAAGTTACCGAGTAATTAGTCTATAATTACTATTGACTTGATTAATCGCCGTTCACTTATTGAATTATTTCAATAACTGAAATATTGAGATCTATGGAGTGCCGATTGTACCAGTCAGAAGTATAGGGTGTCAGTAGTGTCATCAAGTATTAATTACAATAACGACCGCCGCAATTTACCGTTTATACTCTTTTCATTTAAATCGAAAATCGTTTTGCGATTTGGTCGATTTTTCGCCGACCCATTCGTGGGAAGTTGAAAGTGAGTTACCTCTAAATTTGCCGTATCAGTTATTAGAGTATAATCGTTATAATTACCGGTTGCATTTCAATAATATCGCCGATATGGAGCGAACACCAGTGAATAAAGCGAAGCAGTTCGCTAATAATCTTTTACGAACTGCCGATCGATTAATTCGAAATCAGCCGAAAAATACAGAAACTAATGATAACGCAACCCGCAATGTTACTCGCGGGAAAGCGAAACAAATTGTAGCCGGTGGTGAAGAAGTAGTACATCAAGTACTACAAACCAATAAAAGAAAGCCGAAAAGAGCACCATTAGCCGATCTACCGGTACCTGAAGCGGTAGAACAGCCGGCCTCGCCGATGGTCCCTAAGGATCTAAACGAGGCTATGATTGAAGTCGAAACACAACCGAGTGTAGAAAGGGTCGACAGTGTAACAGAGTCGACAACGTCGACTGAATCGTCGGTATCGCTGATTAACATTGGCGAACCGGGGTCTAAAGAGTCGACCGACTCCTCGGATGAGGATGAGGACGAGCCGACAACGGTAGTACCGTTGATGCCGAAGGCGCACTCCAGCCCGAGCCTTATTGATAAGGTTTTAGGGAAGGACTTGACGCCGGTTCTAAAATTCCCGCCGACTCAGCCGACATCAGAAAAAGGGCCGCGTATGAGCCTTTTAATGCAGGCTACTGATACAGTAGTAGAACTGCAAAATCAAGTTTCGGATCTCAGAGTTCGACTTGATAAAGCCGAACAGCTTATCGCAAAGCGTAACCAAACGATTTGCGATATGACCGCCGACCAAGACAATTTAAATGAGCAGTTACGGACTGCCAAGGGAGCCCATAATCAGGCGAATAAAGCCGCTGTAGGGCTTGGAGCCAAAGTCGTCGAACGAGATAATATAATTAAACAGCTAAAAGCCGAACTAAAATCCGAAAAGGATTCGTCGACCAACTTCCGTAATCAATATCTTGAAGCTATACAAGAGAACGGGAAGTTGAGTACAGAGTCGAACGACCGACTCGCCTCGATCTCTACGCTGCAAGAGTCGAGTGAGAGATACCGGTCGGAATTTAACATATTAGCCGAAAAGTACAACCGCCTGTTGGCAACGCACCAGCAGATGATAGCTGCCGCCGAAAACCAAATTGATTATGAAGAACGGCCGCCTACGCGGATGCGCGCTGGCCAGCCCGAAACCATGCACTCCCGCATGGAGCCGGCCCCGACAGTAGAACATATCAGCCGACAGCAGGTTTCCCATAAGGAGGCAGAGGCAATTTGTGAAGCCCTGCGGGAAGAACTGCGTAAATTAAGTAAACGAACGAGCCGAACCAATAGTCCGTTAAGGAAAGCCGATCTAGCCGATGCCATACGACAGCCAGTTCCTAGGCCGTCGTATAATGGCAGTAAGGAAGATATTGATAGTTTCCTTATCAAGTTCGAGCAAGCCGCAAAAGAAAACCGATGGGTAAGCGATGAGCGTAAGATAGCCGAACTGGCCTACTGCCTGAAGGATGAGGCGGTTATCTGGTACAACGGCCTGCTCACGTCCCCAAATACGCCGACTACGTACCGGGAGTGGCGTAACCAATTGGTTGCGCGGTTCGGAGATACCAGACGCTCTGTAAATGCGTTGTCCGAACTCACGAACCGAATGTACCGACCAGGTCAGGAATCGCTTGAGAGTTTCTTTCAGGCGATGATGACGCTGAGAGATAAGGCCGGGTATGCCGGTACGCCGGATCAATTCGTGACCTTTCTAATGAAGGGCATTAAGCCGCATGCAACTTTGCATGACAAAATCGTGGGCATGGACCCTCGTACGCCGGAAGAATTTCTAGAGAAGATTCGCTACTTGACGGCGAGTAATCCCGAAAAGTATGTGATTCCGGTCGGCAGTAAACGTAAGAACCAAGATGCCGACTCTGTGACCGTTCGAACGGTACAGACCCAGCCGAAGCCGGCGAGTTATGCGGCAGCAGCTGCTAGCGCGCCGCGCCCTATCAATGGGGGGAATCGCCGACCAAACCGATCAGCCAATAATGGCAACGATACTGGTAATATTAGGCCGGCAAGTAATGCTAATAACAGCAATGTTAGGCCAGCCGGCAATAACAACAATAATCAACAGTCGAACCGTTCCCAGCTGTGGGCCGAGAACGCCGGGCGTATTCCCGAGAATACTAATCGGGCCCCACGTTTGGAGAAGGAAATGAGAAATGGTCGAGTAGTCGAGTACTGCCAGCAGTGCGATGTCTGCGGGCACTACTTTGAGGCATGTCAGTTTAAAGACGTGCCCCGAGCCGAAAACCCAATCTATTTGTCGTATCACGACCCGGTAACCGGAGGTCGCCGATATGCCCGGGATTTCCGGAGCCGAAGCCAAACCGGTAGTGGAACGAGCACGCCTAATGGCAGCCGTTCCCGTAATAATTCACAGCCGCGTGTCCAAGGCCAAGGCCGACCGATCGGTCCAAGGCCGACGTCACGTTCACCGCCGCCGAACCAAAATGAATACGCGACATCAGCAAGTAGCCAGGAAAACGACAACGGGGAGTAACTTCCGGCAGTACTCCCCGGTTGCCTGGTGAAATGCCGGATACTACTGAAATAATAACTATTAGTGGTATCCGAATCACCGAACCGACCGAACTAAATGAGCCGATTATAAACGAAATCAATATTGATGATTCTAAAGTCGATTCAACTAAAGAGCCGAAGCGGGCGCCACCGTTAATGGTGTGGGCACGCATTGTAGGCACAACCGTTATGGTTATGATCGATACTGGAGCCGAGACGTCACTCATCTCGAATGAGTTCGTCGACGAATTAAAACTAGAAAAACTACCGTTAGTTAAGCCGCTAAACATTAGAGGAATCGGTGGTATGTGCGGATTTTTAGTAACCCACTACTGCACGGTACCTGTAAAAGTATTTGGCGAACTAATCAACCATTCTTTCTATATTAAGCCGACTGTCGACGACACTAAAGTGCTATTAGGTCAGGACTTCTTGGCCGGTGCCAACTATGGTGTCCGTAATAATGAATTACAATGGATCCGTAGGATCCACACTATTGTAGTCGAACCAACAGTTGTTGAATCTATAAAGCCGAATACTATTGAACAAATTGTTCCGATACCCGTGGCATCGGAACCAACTATTAATGCTATTGATATTCCTAAAGAGCCGACCCTAAAGCCGAAATTGTTCCGATACCCGTGGCAAAAGCCACGAGCAAAAGGAAAATTAAACTACCGCCGCCGAGAAAGTCGTTTGCTAAGTTATGGCAAGAGTATCAAGTTTTTGTATCCGAAGTACAAGAACTGACGAAATTGTTCCATAAAACCCGACAAGATATTCTTGTCTTAGGAGACGACAGTACGCCGATTTCAGGCATTAGTCCTAAGGAAGCCGAACAAATTGCGAATAACCTAGATTCTGCCTTCACAGCCGAGTATCTCTTGATGTTAGAGAAACAAGAGAAGTTGAAGGAAGCATTTGAGTACTTCAAATTTAACGTACCATATGTTTTGCGAGCCGACTTAGAAGGCATGATTCAACTAAAACCTGAGTCAGCTGTCAAGCTGCCCTACCGATTAAAGCCGAAATATAAGTTGAATAATATGCCTCCCGAAACGGAAGGCATAACTAAAGCTAACCGAGCGCCTCGGGCACATTTTCACCCAATGGCGTCCGTAATGGAGTTTAATAAAGACGAGCCGACTATAGAATGTAGATTGCAACCGAACGACGATGTCGCATGTAATAATGCGAATGTCGAATCAAACGAGCCGAATCATGCCGATACTGTAGCTAATAAAGTACCAGACCTAAACGAAACTCTATCCAGTATTCAATCCTTTGACGCGTCTAATCTAATCATTGCAAATGTAGAGCCGGTAGTTAATACTGAATCTACGCCGATTAATAGGGAATCAGCTGAACCTGATCAGTCAACTGATCCCACAGCTATTGATAAGACTTGGGAATTTTCTGAGTCGCCTACTATTGAATCTACTTCTCGTAGCCCACGCCTCCAATCGATTAAGGTGTTCGCTACCGATAAAATTCTAATCAATCCTGGTATAAATATGGCTGCAGTAGTAGCACGATTCGATCCAACTGAAGAATTTTCGACCGATAAGTTTATGTTCTTGCCGAGCCCACATGTTTACATGGAGAGGCATATTAAGCCGATCGAAGGTGTCGTAAGACCCGCTAATGGGAAATTTGAACTGGGATTGTTCAATTTCCATAATAGCCGAAAGTCGATCAAGAAAGGTCAATTCATCGGGTATCTCGAACCGTACGAAGAGATAGAAGATGATGAGATCTGTATTAATTCCGTCAAACTAGCCGAACGAACACCGGAAGAGCAACAGGAAATCCGAGAAGCCGTCGATACGCTTAAGATTAACTCTAAGCTGACAGCCGAACAAATAGCGAAGATTAAGGAAGTATTCCTTGAATATCCGGATCTATTCGCTACTAAACGCCGACCTTTTGGTGACGTTACAATTGTAAAGCACCATATCGATACGGGTGATTCCCCGCCGATTAAATGTAAGCCGCACCGTACCTCTTGGCGAGGTCGGGAGATAATCGAAGAGCATGTTAAAGAAATGCTCGAAAAAGGTATTATTCGCCGATCAAATAGCAACTGGTGTTTCCCAGTTGTGCTGGCTTCTAAGAAGAATCCAGACGGTACTATCGGCACGCGTTTCTGCGTCAACTATATAAAGTTGAACGACGCAACGAAAAAGAATAACTACCCTTTGCCGTCACCGGATGAATTGCTTCAATCCGTAGCCGATAATGAATATTATGTAGGCGTCGATTGTAATGCCGGGTTCTGGCAGATACAAATGGCCGAAGACTCGATTGAAAAGACTGCGTTCATCACGCAGGACGGTCTTTTCGAATTTTTACGCATGCCTTTCGGCGTGTGTAATGGGCCGGCAACATTCCAAGAGACCATGAATAAGGCTCTTGGGGTACGCAATGAGAACATCTTTGCGTACTTAGACGATATCATTGTAGCCGCCAAGGATTTCGACGATTTGATTCGTAAAATCCGACTAATGTGTGAATGCCTTGTTAAGGTCGGCTTCACGCTTAAGCCGAGCAAGTGCCGTGTCGGTGAAACCGAGTTGCACTTCCTTGACACATAGTGTCTAAAGCCGGAATCAAAACCGATCCGGAGAAAATCTCCGCGATTCAACAATATCCGAAGCCGCAAACTGAGAAAGATCTTCGATCTTTCCTCGGTTTATGTAATTACTACCGTAAGTTCGTCAAGGACTTCGCTAGCCGAACCCGAGCCATGTATGGCTTACTAAAGGCTAGCCGCTAAGAACCGAGTTCAGAATAAAACTATTCATATGTCGCCGTACTATATGTTGTACGGGCGTGAACAAGTTATTCCAGCCGATACGGTCACTAAGACCAATATACCAGCCGAACATGCGTCGATAGCTGAATACATGGACGAATTTCGCCATAATTTAGCGCGAGCGCATGAGCTAGCCGAAATCTACATGAGAGAGGAATTTATTAAAACGGCCGAACGTTTTAATAAGAAACGTCGAGAAGACGATTATCAGATCGGTGAACTAGTTCTTCTAAAGCGAGAGAAGAAGAAGGGTGAAACCGAATCTTTTCGAGATAAATTCGAGGTAGATGGGAAGTTACTGGCTTCCCGTATACCAATGCCGTTGAAATCGAAAATAAAGATAAGCTGGGAGAAACTCGCATCGTCAATTGCGAGCGTCTCAAACGTTTTAATACAACCGAAGAGGATCGTAAAGGAATAACTACTACGATCTCTTGCCGAAATCTGCCGAAAATGGGTTAAATGTGAATAAAGCTGAACCGTTCATTCCAGCCGATACCGTAGAAGCCGTTGAAGCATGTCAATACCGTCGAAGATAATGTTGAAGTCGTCAATGACGATGATCATTGGGAACCCGAAAGCGAGGTTGCCGAAACTATTAACCGTAAAAAATATTAAGAAAAAAGTCGACTAATTGAAATTACATGTGTACGCCGTAATAAAACGGATACGTACATGTACGATAATTCGCCGATTATATCCCCACTATCATGAGGTCCATGTTCTCTCGCCGAATAAATCCTCTACCAATTGTGTGGTCCATACCGCTTGTCGGAAATATTTACTGTAGCCGTCTAATCTGGAGAGATCTTTCACTACCAATCTTGAAATTATTAGTGATTAGTCGTACCGATTAATTACTGAAATAATTTTCGAATTATTCATGTAATTAATATGCCGTACAATTCATCAGGCTTACTGTGTTGTAGGCAAAGGTTGGTATTCAACCCGCGTATAATTCCGTTAATGATCCGGAACGGGGCATCACTTGGCGAATTAATCCAGCAGATGCACCCGGTCCATCACGCCGATAAATTTATTGATAATTCATAGCCGATTTACGCCGATAAATTTATTGATAATTCATAGCCGATTTACGATAGTAATTAAATAGTTACTATTAAGCTGTAGAATAATTAAGCCGTATTATTTCCCCGTTTAATTGTGGTCTGTGCCTCTCGCATATTTCAAAGCCGCTAGTATGTTAACATTTCAAAGCCGCTATTATGTTAATATTTCAAAGCCGCTATGATGTCCCCACTAAATTGTGGTTCGTACCTTGTCGCTCATAATTGAGTGATAAAATGCCGATTAATTGAATAAAATAGCCGAACTTAGTGTCGAATAAATCTAAAAAATTAACTAGTGTAATTGTTGTAGACAACATGGAGCCGACGCAGTGTTATCGCTGCCGTTACAACACTAACCGCCGAAAGTGCGCCGATTGTCTCTTCGGAGATAAACTGTACAGCGAACAGGAGAAGGACACCGTCGTGAGCCGATTGGTTAACGAAGTCCTGAACTGCAACCTGGATGCGTATGTCACACTCGGTGAAACGCATTTCGAGCCGGTATTCCAAGCCAAACCTTGGCTGCGTATCAGGATGAACGACGCCGCCAGGAAACTCATAGCCGCTCGTGAACCACAGTGGTGTGATATGCCACTGCCTGCCGATTTGCCGCCGCAGCCTAATTATGCTGTGCCGATGCAGTTACCGATCAGTTACCCTGCACAAGTGCAGACGCCGATGAACCAGGTAATTAGTTCCGATTCTGAGTCTGAGAGTTGCTCCCTAAGTACTTGGGAATGTATTCCTTTAAATCGTTCCGATAGTAATCCCAGTCAATGGGAAATAGACGTTTTAAATTTAAATGAAAATATGCCGCAGGGATATCCCGTGAATCCCGTCAACCAGTCGCAGATGCTGCAGTATCCACAGATGCAGTATCAACAGTACCAGCAGCCGGCGCAATATGCGCAGTACCAGCAGCAAGCCGATGTGGCTTTTAACCAGCCGCAATATCAATATTACCGACAGCAGAACGAACAGGTAAATAGTCCAATAATTCCTGCTCGTCGATTATGTATAACACAGCCGTTTAATACACTGCTTTTACAGCAGGCGCCGAGTAGTGCTAGCAGTGCAGGGACTTCTGATCCTTGGCTGCATGAGCGTGGGTACCGAGGAAATACTGCACAACAGCAGTATCCCAGCCGAGCTGCATCACAGCAGCGTAAACTCGAACCGCAACCCAGCACGTCGCGTGTACAGCCAGACGCGCGTGTCGGACTGTCGAAACAAGTAGGTAGTTTGTCTATCGACGACTCTAATACGTCGATTAAAGAGCCGTCTTCTACGGACAGTAGCCGATCTGTGTTTGGTGCTCGACACCGTATTGAATATACGTTAGAGCCGTCTGAAAATCACTCTCATTCTGGCAAGAATATAGTGGTTGCCGGGAGAGACTTGTCGATGTATGATACTAAAAAGTCCGCTGATTTGCAGAAACGTGGCAGACAGCGTGGAAACCAGTCGAATATCCGTTCTGCTGGCTATCAGCAGCGCAACGAGCCGAGTAAACCACAGAATGATCAGCCGGCTGAATCTCAGCAACCGCCGCCGCGCGAGAGTAATTCTCGCGATAATCGTGGTGTTCGACGACCACGCCAGCCGACTATCGATCCTAATAGGATTCTGCGCGATGTGACGCAGTATACTAGCGACTTGGGTATTTATGTACACAAGTTAGCTACCGTTGCCGATATAGGCAAGACAAATGCGCCGGAAATGTTGTATTTGAAGAAAATGATATATAATGCCGTCGCGTTGTTGGAAAAAACCGGATTGAGAGACCGGATGATGGAGTTTGACTACTCCACAGTCGATTTGTCGCGTTCGTTAGAGATAATCACTTACGCGTCAACCCGCCGAAATAATTTACGTACCGTGCTGGATAAAAAGCAGCTGTATATGCCGATCACAGCCGTTGACATTGAGATTATTTCTCAATTCAAGATTTATGGCGATCCGGTAACTGAAAAGTTCCTAATGCAGTTTATACTGCCACAAGCCGATCCCGCGAAGTTTTTCTTCTTTTGTAAAGTCGCTCATTTCCTGAATCAGGAATTAAACGAACGGAGTATTGCCTGGGAGTCAATTCCCTACAATACCGGGCCGAAATTTGCCGCTATGAGTATTGCTGCCGCGTTACTTGGCAGTCATAGTGCGCACAAGTCGATTTATCAAAGTAAGGAACGAGCCGAATATTCCCAGCTGAAAGACTTGATTGAGCTACTGGGGAAGCCGCTTACTGAACAGCAAGAAGCAGAGTTGTTGAAAGACACTCTAGCTGCCGCCGGTCATGTCGAGATGGACACTGACGAAGTCGATCGTTTTTACGATGACATTAATACCCGTATGAAGCGATACGGTGATCGCAAGACGCAGTTCGATAAGGGCCAGCTATACAAAAAGCGCCCTTTGCCCGATTCGCCAGATGCTCCTACAGGAAGCAAAACTGTACAGCCGGAACAGAAATTCCGAAATAATCGGAATAAACAGTCGGCAGGTGATCCTGCATCGCCGCAGTTGGGAGTGATGGGCGGGAAACAGCCTGTCAAGCTTCCTCCCCTTACACAGCCGATTATTATTCCCGTGGTAAAGCCGAATTTGCCAATGGCGAAGTTTTCGTCTGCGCCGTCGTCGTTGAATACAACGACTGTGAAATCATCTGGTACGAATACCGATAAGCAAGGTAAAATACTTTGCGATTGCCGGCCAATAATGGCAATAAAATTAATGACTAGCCGAATGTTGTAGATCATGTGCGGAAACAGCAATTGCCGACTGTTCCCGCGCCAGCCGAACCGATTGTTGCAGCTAATGTTGAACAACAATCAGCAGTTACTACGCAGCCGACACAAGTAGAGACAGTGCTTGTGTACCCGCCGACCTGTGAGACCTTCGACGAGAGGGAACTTGCGAAATTGCCGTTGTCCCGTATGAATAAAGCCGAACGTGACTTTTATGTTACGACACAGTCGTATCAAGATCATGTTGAGCCGTCGTCCAATGAGTATGTGGAAACCATGCTCGTTGAGTTGAGAAAGAAGACGTTGAGACAGATGACCGATCCCGAATATATGTTTTATATTCGATATGAAAATCCGGAACGATTACCTGCCTGGACGGGTAGATCGCCAGAAAAGCCGATTGCGCCGCAAGGCGATGAAGCCGATGTATTCCACGAGACAGTGGAAGAGTTGCCGGTGCGACCAGCACTTTCTGAGGTACTTGGCGATGCTTTGAACGCAGTCGCCGCAGCCGAAACCGCTCCTGACACTACCGGCGCTGACGCTGACGTTGACATGCTGCCGGATGCGAGTGCGGATGAAGCTGCTGAATAAAGTCGTCATTGGAGGATAAAGCAAGCCTCCGGAATGGAACGCATCATGTTGGAATGGATCTCATAATTTCCGCTATTTTTTCTGAATTTTTGTGATTGTTAACCATAGTATATGCCGCCGATTCGGTCGCATTTTGCTCATAATGTTGCTCACTGTTTTGTTTTGCGATTTGTGGCAGCCTCGGGGGGCCTCGGCCGTTCCGCCCCGTGGCATGCTAGGCGATCGGTGCCACCGCCCAGGATGGTGTGGTTACGTTTGGGCTTTGGGGCAGCACCGATTCTGCCGTGTTTGATAGGCTTTGCATTTTCAGTTGGTTTTTTGCACGCTTCCAAATCTGGAATAAATTCCAGATTTGTCCCAGTCTCGCCTTTGTGGTGGTCTTTGCCGTCGTATTTCCCTTCCGGGATATAGAGCATTTGTTCGGGCATCGTGCCTTTATTGTTTCTTTTCATTTCACAATAAAGATCATTTTGGTTGTGGCCGCGTAGAGGCACATTTCTGTGTGGCAGCTGCAGGCCACTTTCAATTGTTTGGATTTCTGGGTTTCATACATATCTCTCTTCGTTTTCTTGGGTTTTTTGACTGTTTTAAAAATTTATCCGATATAAGTCTCTTCGTCGAGAAGGCCTCGAGGCGAAATGTGTCACTGCGCTATGACATACCGGCGAAATGTCTCCTGCAAAAACGAAACGTCGCGTGGCGAGATAACCCACGGCGAAATGTCTGCGACTAAATGTCCTGCAAGCTGCACCAGTTGGTCTCGGCCAAATGCCGCGGTGCCCTCTTACAATTCGTTTCGAAATTTCTGGGACGTTAGGGATTAAATTTTCCGATTTTACGGGGTGTTTTTCTGGCCGTGCGGTTTTGCGGGTTGCTGACTGGAGCCATCTTCTGAGGCGCTGAAATGATCGTGTAAGTTTTGCACGTGACGGCTTCTCATAGCAACCCTGAAGCATTTGTTATTATGGCGTTTTGGAAGATAAGATAATAATTTCCCTGGTATACTTGTGAGAATGTGCACATTAAATTTTGAGCATACGCCTGATATAGAACGGAAACAAATGGCTCGGCATTCGTTCGTCTTTTGCTATTACAATTGTACACATTGCTTTTCCTGCTCGGAACAATGTCAGAACATCATGCTGCTATAGGGAATAATATCCCAGACAAGGTTTCGGACAGGATTACGCTGAACGATGATCAGCCATATATCCTTGAGTCCCTGCTGTATCCAGCAAAGTTTCCTACTGGCACAACGTATGTTTATTCGATTTATGCATCCGGTGGGGCCATTAAGGTTCGCAGTATATGTAATTGATGAATTTGCTTGGCTTGGATGGTTCATGGTCTAAGATGGCTGCTACTCGTCTCTGAATCTTGAGTCAGTATCTGGTGATACCGTAGCACCCTGAGGGTGCTACGGTATCACCAGATACTGACTTGCCACCCTGGCCGTCGTTTCTGCAGGCTTCAAGCATTTCGGCATCAAAATTTAAATTTTGTTAGCATTATTTCTTTTTACAGTTTGAACGAAATGTTAAGAACTTGGCAAAGTTAACGGAGAGCTATTTGGTCAAAATCGATTACATAAGCGGCCCGCCTTGCTGCTTAATTCACGTGTGCTGAAGAGCGCTTTTCCATTCCAGATGCAGTCTAAAGACTTTTCGTTTGGAGTACGTAAGGCGAATAGAACTTTACTGGATGGTTGCTTGGGAGAACGAATAAACATTTGGGATACTAAATGTATGTACGGAATATACGCGTGACCGCCAGTGAATAGAGCAAGCAATCCCTGTGCTTGTTGCCGCCACCCGGCTGGAGTATGACGTTGCGACAGTGCAAATGATGGGTCGTGCTTCGAAGTACTGAGCTGAAACTGGATACGTACTATGCCGGAGCAATTTAACGAGAAAAATAGCGTTTCCGTGATTTGCACAGTTGAAAATGTTGATTTTGTTTAGCCGGAATTAGGCCTTGGTATTGCTATCGCGATTTCAAAGTAATTAAGGATGAGTATACATATGCACGTACGAGTACATATGCACGTCATAGTTCACCCGGCTGACGGCACTCACGGCAGGGCTGCCTCAGCCATTGCTACAAGGTTTATACGACAATTATTGTAGTTGTGCGTCACAGGATACACTGTAATCAGTGTAATTTAATTTGCAGTTCCGGCTACACCCATTGCATACGCCTGTGGAGAAGACAGATTCGATATCCTATCATACAGTGATTCGGTTGTAAGTACAGCACTCGAAATACGAACGCGAATTGAAACTTGTCTGATTGTTTCTGTACTGGTGTATTACGTATTACTTATTAGCATTCAGCATTGCAATGGTTGCTTGAACAGCTAGCTTGGAACTTGCATTACATAAAATCACTAAGTTCATTTGACAAACTTTACGCTATTGCGCTATCCCGCTGCCATCGCTGCATCGTTGCTGAAACCGCAAGTGTTTTACATTAAACTTGTGTGTCTTACATTTATAAATTTCAGTAGAAATACATGATAACAAATACCCCTCGACGCTTGTGGCACGTTTCTAATTGGTTGAATCTTGCTCGTACCTGTAGTTCATCGAAGCAGTTTCCGGATCGTCTCAAGGGACCGAGAATAAATTCCAGTTATGGTTAACTCGTACGTGCGCGACCACTTTCTCTAATCGCAGATATCCAGCTGATGTAGCGCTCCACCTACAAAGAAAATTGAAACAAAACTTTAGGTGTGCCATGTGGCCGGGCAACACCAGTAGCTTGTCCTTCTGATAAGAGCAAGCTATCATGCATTGCGAGGGAACAGCTATGTGACGGTAAGTATGCCCACGTTGAACCTCACTTCAGCAACTATTTTTAACGCGTAATTACTGTTGGCTATTGGAATAATTATGACTTCTGTTTTGAAAGGTGTGGCACAGTGTCCGGAAGGCGAAGACGAAATCTGCAGCGTGGACTGTGGCCATCATACGGGAATTATAGACAGCAACGAGAACCTACGCATCTATGGCGGCACTGAGGTACATCAATGAATTAGATTTTCATTCATTAGCGGTCGACTCCGTTTCCCTCTTGCACTTGCCGATTATAGCAGCTCAACCGTTATAACCGAGAAATCGGTACAAGCCAGGTGATTAGTAATTTCTTGCGGAAAGGTAAAGGTACTAAAGTAGTAAGTACTTATCTGGCGGCGCTTAGAGTGCACACAGATTCGAATTACACTAATTTGTAATTATCTCAATGATAAATATGATTATAATAATAATTTTGAATTATTATGAAAAATTAACTGGATTGATAATTGCTTCGATTTAGGATGAATACATTTATACGATACTTACAGTATCAGTGTTAGACCTGCACCAGCGTGCCAAATGCACGTAACGCGTAAAGAGCAGGCCGTGGTATGGAGCTTACTGTAACCCATGAACCTGTATTCTCGCTGTTCTTTACGCAAAAAATAGATCACAGGGATCGTAAACCGGTTTGGATGCGAAATTAACTTTGGTAGCTGTTGCATAATCAGTCTGAGCCGGAGGGAGGGAAAACAGACGGGCTGGGAAAGATGGGAATAAGGTCAGATTTATCTTAGGTACTTGTACAGGCTTCAGTGCACAACAGCAGGACCTATTGTATACTGTATACTTACTGTATACAGTAGGTCCCGGCAATGACAGTAAAAACAGTCGTCTTTATTGTGGCATGTTCGACTAGCGCAATCCAAAAAACGTTCGTTGTTGTTAGGCGCAGCCAAACAGTTGGCCTTGGCAGGTACAAGTCTATGGATACGGCTCTTGCGGGGGAACCTTGGTTAGTGGAAAGTGAATGCGGTGTTCTAAAGAGAGCGTAGAACAAGGCGAAGCTATGCTCCAGTACCCATATCAAGTTCCAAGCTCGAAACCTTCGACCGCCTTTTTAATGTGATTATTGCATTTATTGCTTTGATTTTAGATAGCTCCACGCTGGGTTCTCACGGCAGCGCATTGCGTATCTCAATATGTAAAAAATCGGACGGCGCTTCTTGAGTAGGTGGTTACTTAATGCTGTCCGATTTCTGCGGTAGTTTTTGCCAACCGCCTTGACATTTTTTATCCCGGGCATTCCGATGGGCTGAATAACCAAAACGTTTGCCGGATGTCATGCAAAATCTCACCATTTTCGTCGCTTACCTATGAGCACGTATCTTTTCAGAAGCGGAAGTCTACATGAGTTAGAAGTATGGTTGATGCCACACCAATGCCACAGAGCATCAAATGCAACGATTATTATGGTACAGAAAATATTCCTTCCTCCACAATGGGAAACGCGCTCGTATGACTCGATGTACTACGATGCTGCTCTTTTGCTTCTGTTTTCCGTAAGCTCAAAACTAGGCATCCACTGCAACAGAAATATTCGTTTCAGAAAAATGACCGGGGTAAAGGAATCAGTATCGTATAATAATATTATTATCACACAAAACTAATTTCTTTACATTATATTTACATTATTACATTACATTATTTACATTATATTATATTTTATATTATATTCTCTATAAATGCACGGCAAATTGGTGCCACGTGCCGGACAGTTTTGTTAACGGGCTAAACTTACACCTATAGCACGGCTAATACAAGTCAAGTTTTGTTCGGGGATGTGTTTTGGCTTGTATCCACAGTATGCCACCGTATCCCACTGTATCCTTCTGTATCCTACAAATTTTCTAAGTGTTTTTGATCGCTGCCGCATCCCACCGTATTTTCTGTAGTATCCTTTGTGCATCACAAATGTATTCCACTAGGAAACCGAAGAACATTATCCAGATACTTACTTGAAAAATACTCGACGGATACAGTAAGGATGTGCTGACCGTGAGATACAATGGGATACTGCAGTTACTAATAGCCCCTGAAGCTGTATTCAGCAGGATACACAAGGATACGTACTAGAGGATACTGTAGAATACGGTGGGATACTATGGTTTTTGAAGATGATGCTCGTCCAAAAATCACCTAATGTTTTGCACAAATTGCGAATATTGTTGATGTGAGCTTTCTTTTTAACTAGCTTCTCCCACAGCACCCCCACAGTATCCTACGTATATCCTCCATCCTCCATGTATCCCCGTATTTTTCTTAGGTATTCATATGTTATTTAGGTGTCTGAGGTTAATTAGCGGTGTGCATCTGGTATACGTAAAGGATAGTGCAGAGATACGGTAGGATACAGCAACAAACAAAAAATTGACAAAAACTGTGAAGATACATAAGGGATACGTAGAGCATACCGTAGGATATGGTGGGATACTGCGGATAAATGCAAAAAACATGCTGCGAAAAATTTACCGTGTACGAAGTCGTCCATATGACCATATCTAAACCATCGTCCCCGGCTCTTAAGGACATCGAATTTTCAACTGTCCAGCCAATCTGTTTGCCACGTCCGGATATGGTGCTAAACATCGGAGATGTATGCTACGCAGCTGGTTGCGGTCGCACCGGGACCCCGGATGGGGCTTCTGAGCTAATGCAGCTAGCCATGCCCATCAAGGATTTTGGTTGCAGATCCGCTCTCTGTCCAGACAGAATTCTCGCCGGGGAAAAAGATAGTGGCGCCGTTAATGGAAAGAGCACGTAAGGCGAAATGCCATTTGGCTAGGTGTTTCTGCAAAAACTGTGGGCTTGCAGTTGTTTTGGAGATAGTGGTGGACCTTTGGCGTGTCGAAAAGGAAGAAGAGATGGTAATTAAAATTTTCTGTGCCCTGCTATACTTCCAGTTAGCGCTGAAATATCTACTACCACTTGCAAGCCTGATGACTTTGCGAAGTTCTCGTTTTGTTGTTTACTGGTATGAGGCAAGCAGCACGTAGACGGCATCCAGCGTTTTCGTTTCAGGGCGCGATCAGTGGGCCCTGTTTGGAGTTCTTTCATATGGGACGGGGTATGGATGCTTAATTACTATTTAATTAGTAATTACTAAAGTCTGCCAGCAAAACTTAATTTGAATTATTTAGGCAATGTGGCAATGCACTATCCGGTTACCAACCGGTAGTAATGCTCCTGCAGTTCATCACGAATACAGTGTACTCACAAAACTTTCACGGCTGGCTCCGGAATCGCACCGTGCCAATGAGTTTGGCGGCTGGTCAAATGCACCCCTCAGATGTGGTACAGGCTTTGAACCAAAATCCGGTGATCCCGGTGCCAATGCGCACGCAGGTTGCCATGCAGTCGGCAGCATCAAGGGAGTGTGGGTATCCTTTGATGTTTAGCGTACCACTGTGGTTGTTAACGTCGATGGTAATATAACTAATGTTATTAAATCTTTCAAATATCATTCAAACATTATCGGCCAAGAGCTGGACAAAGGCTGGCAGACATATTATTGATACTTCGTAGTTCGCACTGATATTGATTTTATTTCTAGCTTTGCTGTTTGGATTGAGAGTCAAAACGAATTTTTGGTATGCATTTTGGGTGTTTTTCGTACTGAATACATTTCACTGTATGACTTCCAAAAAAAGCTGGCCCGTCTCAAAATATCGAAGTGTTGCTGCTGCCAAACAGCACCTCATAGTGAATGTTCTAGAGTAATTCTCAATCGAACACCAACTGAAACGCTTTTTAAAAAGTGGGTTCCTGGACGGTCGGCCATCGCCTTTGGACTACTTCGATTCTACTAGGCAAAACTTTACTTGAAGGCTCCGCATACAACCGTTGGCTCCTAATACCACCTTTTGCACACCACTTTTGACTCCGCGTACTACCCTAATTTTTTTTAAATTTTTAATAAAAATAATAAGTCCGATAGGAGAATGTGCAAAATCAAAAAATGTTGTTGACTGCGGACTGTTTGCTGCGGCATTCTCGTATGACCTTTTTTATAAACGAAGTCCGGCAGAGACGTCGTATCGTATACCGGCCAATGTATAAGGAAATGGATTTTAGAATGCTTTAAAAAAAATGTTACGTAATGGACTTTTCTCTGTATGATTAATGTACTTACTCACTTAGACTTTGTCATCGGTTCCACTTTTGCCTATTTATACCGGCTTGATTTATGCTACACGCACACATTAATTACTTCCATTTCTACTTTTCTGCTCTGCCTGATTCTTTACTTGTCGTATAACTAATAAACACACTACTACTCGGATGATCTTTTGCCCATAATATTTTGCTCTGCCTGAGTATTTTTGTAACAAAAGGAATTGCTTCAATTAAGGGAAGTGGGCCGGTACATGGTACCAAATTCGTGTACATTCACGAAAACTTCTACTTTCGCGCACCCCCAAACACTTTTTGTTTCGGTTTATGATATTATGTGGCCAGAAGATCTGTAAATTCTGTATACACTGGCGTGAAAACCGCTTGTGCGCGCAACATCCGGTTCGGGAGTTACGGCTGTTAGAAAATTCCAAGAAATTTAAATGCGTTCAGGTGAACCAAAAGTTTCATTATGGACCGATTTCCTTCAAATTTTGCCCGTAAATGCACATAACCACGAAGAACGTTTTTACACCGATCCACTGTTCTATCATGTTTTTCAAATTTTAAAATGAATTTCAAAAGTTTTAAAATTTATTTTAAAATTTGAAAAAATCATGGAAGTCTGGATCGGTGTAAAAACGATCTTCATGGTTATTAGCATTTAGGTGCAAAACTTGGGGGAGATCGGTCCATAATGAGACTTTTGGTACACCTACACGCATTTAAACTTTTTGGAATTATCTAACAGCCATAACTCCGAACCGAATGTTGCGCGCACAAACGGTTTCCACACCAGTGTATGTATACAAATCTTCTGTCTACAAAACGTCATAAACCGAAACAAAAATGTGTTTAGGAGTGCGAGAAAGCGAAAATTTTTGTGCACGTACACGAATTTGGTGCCATGTACCGGCCCACTTCCCTTAAAAAGACACGCCAGGCGACCGCCCGACAGAATCGTGGTATGCGGAGTCAAAGTGGTGTGCAAAAGGTGGTATCAAAGGTGGTATTAGGAGCCAAAGGTGGTTAATGGTGGTATATTTGGAGCCTTCACCTAAACTTTACTTTAATTAGGGAATCACGTATATGCAACATCTTTCTACCGTGTACATGATGACAAACTCTAACCCTTTGCTGTATTTTGCCATGACCTTTTGCTTAAGTTTTATATATCATGCTTGGGCTCACCGACATTAGTGAGTCGGTAAAACAGGTGTAGTGCAAGTTGATGGTTTGGAGTCGAGAGTTACCGAATTACCAAGTGGCACCGTATCCACACGGAACAGGAAACATCTTTTTGAAACTCCCACATCAATAGGAAAACAACTGATGTGATTTTTTTAATTTTAAAACCGTCAAAGAGTATTCCGGTTATCACAGTACTGTACTAGCGCAGCTCTACAGTGCAGCCAGCAGACTTTAAAACGTAATCGACTACCCTATGGGCTCGGTCACACTTCGGGTCCGGGATTGAAAGTTAGGTTTTCGGGGAGGTATCGGCATTTTCGTTTATAATCAAGTGGCCTTGAAAACTACGGACAGTTTTCAAGATGTCCACCATTTTTTGCAAAATTCTACTAAGCCGCCTCGAGAACACACTACTTTTTCAAACATTTTAACAGACAACCACAACATTCAGCCATAATATGAATTCGCCCGAGCTAAAGTTTCAACATTCTGTGTACCGGAAAAAAATTAGATACCGTAATTATCGAATTTGTGGCCCTGGGGTACAAATAGTTCGAAGGCTATGGCGGAGGGGGCGCAATTTCGGGGAGGGGGCGCAATTTCGGGGGGTGGTATTATTTTTCGAACGGTATATTTTGGGAGGGGCATTATATTTCAAACAATTGCGCATCCTGTTCTAGTGAAATTGAACGCACTAGTTACCGATATACACCGCAGCGCAGCCTTCCCAACAACAGGTTCCTAGAAAACTTTTTGCCAACGAATATCGCATTATGTTGATGTCCGTTTCATGTTTGCTCACAATCAAAACAATTTTTATAAAGCATTTACAGTACACCTATCATTTTGCAGCGCTTGACATTTATTAACGGCCCCTGGGGCGTAATTTCGGGGTGGCCTTATTTTTCAAACAGGGTTTGGGAGGGGGCTTATTACAGGGGGGGGGCTCTTATTGCGGGGGAGCCACAAATTCGATAATTACGGTACATGACAGGCGTGTAGACAACAGTTGACTAGACCACGTACTTTCTAAGCAACGTTTTAGCAGCTGTCCACACTTAGCTAAGTACTTAACCCGTTGACGGGCATTGGCGTTCTGGAGGCGACAAGGGATTTGGGATTTTTTCCCCAGCGATCGCCAACAGTTATTCGTTATCCCATGACGTAATAAGCAATAAGTGACTTTAAAGCAGCAATAAAAACATTATTTGGACCTGTGTCTCAAGTTATTTAAAAACTACAGGTGCGCAAAAATCGCGTATTTTGACTGGTTTGAGCTCTTCGAGGACTTGGCCAATAACTTTCTAGCTAATGATTCGATAAATTTGAAATAAATCAGAAAGGTACAATTGATAATGCTTTATTTAGAAATGTCCACCATGGTATCTGAAAGTCAAAGATTACATGGCCATTGTCCGTCAAAAACACATGTTGCTTGCTAAACGCCATTGCGCATGAAGGGTTTCGAATACACGGGCGGGTGCACTTTCGACAGATTCTTCTTGTTACATAGGCGGAATAAGTTAGTGTCGGTTCAGATGCAAAACATCTACATACCACACGGTTCCCTTTACCGGAAGCGGGCGAAAAACGCTGTTGCTAATCAACACCCCGGCCGGTCGGCTTCCGGAAAACAAAACATTTAGGGAAATCGTCCTGACTGTAATTCTACCGCCATTGCAATAACACTGTGAAATGGCAGCACAACACCGTGCGCTTTGCCGCGTTTGCACACATCAATGCATCGCTTGGGCAAGCTAAGGGAGAGCGCTGCGCAGCTTTGAAGAAACATGTGTTCTGAGTTTTGATCAGTTTCGGGCGGTTGCAAACTACAGTACGTAAATACACAGTGAAGCGGGCACGTTGATGATGTTGACCTTAGCGGCAGCATTACTAGTTACTTCCGACCGCAAACGCGTTCCAAAAAGTGGTAGTGACCTTTAA
Organism: Paramacrobiotus metropolitanus; assembly: GCF_019649055.1. Taxonomy (NCBI): domain Eukaryota; kingdom Metazoa; phylum Tardigrada; class Eutardigrada; order Parachela; family Macrobiotidae; genus Paramacrobiotus; species Paramacrobiotus metropolitanus. The sequence continues at coordinate 26,796 of NW_026570414.1, read as the reverse complement.
TATCTGATTTGGCGCTAACGACCACTGCAGCTGGACCTTCCGCGCACCTTTTTTGACATTGGCACCTACGGTCACATCCGGGGAACGTGAAGCGCGGACAATGCAGCCAGTAAAAAAGCGACAAAATGTAATGTTTAACTTCAAAAATAATGCTTCATACAGTGTCATATGAGAGTATACTGAAAGTTTTAGGAAGAAACATCGTTAGCATCGTCTGTTTTCAGTATTCCATCTGTAGCAGTGGTCAAAACACATAAAAACGGGTTTTAGACGTTTTTAATTTTTTGCTGACCAGTGGTCAGCTTGTTGACCGCTTTTACACTTTTGTCTTAAAGTACTGCTTTTGTGCTATTTAATGAAGTTATTGGTTTTACTTAATTCCTGTTTGCCTAGCTATTACAGAATTAAACGCTTTTATGTTGTAGACCGTCCATGGGCATTGGCGTTTAGAAGGCGACATAGTCACCACCGCTGACCTATGGTCAGCACAAGCTCACAAAAAATTCCCTTTCTTAATTGAATTTTTTCATCGGGAAATCCCGATTTTCAATAGGATACTCGCGCTCCTTCGGGTACCGCCCGCTGGAGGGTTAATCTTCAACCATCTGTATAAAAAATATTTAATACTCTAAAATATTATGAATAGTGCTAAAACATTTCAATGAAAAAAAGCGAATGATTTTCCTGGCTTGCAGCCGGTAGGAATAGGATGATCACATTACAGTGGAATGGAAAGGGAACCGTACAGTAGTTCGCTTTTGAAAAGTGGTGGGAAACGGTCGATAATCAATATCCTGTAGAAGAAAGTACGAAAAACACAGATTTCAAAACCTGCGAACGCTGCACGAAGTACCTACATATATTGCACCATCAATAATCGTATCGTATTAATACATATCGTTTACCTAGAGTGGAGCGCATTTTCTACGAAACGTCCAATTTCCAGCCCAACATTAGCAAAAGCGACCGGCTGAAAACATCCAACCGGCAAAAGCGACTGGCTGAAAACAGCTCCATGGGAAAAAGTCCAGCTCGAAAACACGCCGAGAAAACCAAACCGCGCAATCCACGTTCGAGCAAAATTGCCTGCCTACAGGTAAAATGTAAAAGCCGTACTTCCGCAAAGCGCCCGGCTCGAAAGGACCTTCCGGCAATAACAATCGCCTTCAAGGAAAATTTCGGCAGAACCGTCTGATTCAGAACACTCTGCAAACGCGTGCGGTCCATAAAAATAATCGATAACGAAACCGACGAACCGTCCGCCTCAGAAACACCCTGTAGTAGTTCAAGGTTGCGACGAGACCCTGTGGCTCAAAGGCATACCCGAAGACACACTCTGCCGAAGGCGTTTAGCCCTGGCATGCCCAAGCGATTTCCAGTCCACCTAAACTGGGACGTGTTGTCGTTGCGTGGGTGGGGTGATAAACAGGGTGATATCGCGCCACATTCTGCAAAACAAGCTACAGAAATTATTCAAGATTGCATTGTTTATGTTCGGGGTTGTCAGTGGCTGACGCAGATAGTCTCTGTATTTGCTGCCGTCACCCGCCTGGAGTATCACCTTGCGGCAGTGCATACGATTAAATTTGGCGCGGTCTGGCCAAATTTGGCCAATGCCAAAACGCCGGCGGAAATTTTGTGTGGTCACAGATACAGTGGACAGTAGTCACAGTACAGATACATAAGTGCGCGTAATGGGTGCGGAACCATCAAATCTTTGAAGACACCTTTTCTTGCAAAATTTTTTGAAGATTGCACTGTGAAGGAATTCAAAAAGTTACAAAAATTCCGCCGGCGTTTCGACATGGACCCCACAATTTACAACTCCAGCTGGGTAACAACAGCAGCCAGCCAAACATAAACTGCTTGCCTCAGTTACTTTATTAACAGACAAAATAATTATCTCCTCTTGCCGTAGCATACCGTAGATTGTCAAATGTGTCAGCATGAAGTCGGCCTTTATTACGCAGTCCACAAGTACAGTTCCTTGGGAAATACGTATATTTGGCATTGCCGTCGGTCACCGTCTGGATCCAGCGGAGTGGGCGCGTCGATTACATCTTCGATTATTGCTCCGTACTTTGCTTTCTCTTCAAAACATCAAAAAAGCAATTATTTAGGTTTTCGTAGTGCAAGGATTACATAATGCATCTGCAATTATTTGTGTAATAAGCCCTGTAAAATTTATTCTATCATTTCTATGTACAGGTTTTCTGTTTAAATTTTGATAACGTAGCGAGTAGCGACATGCCATCTCTGTCCAGTTTGCAAGTAAGCTGTTCATTTTTTCTAACCTTCTTTACTGTTTTGTTTTTTTTTATAAATTTGTTTGGACTATTTCGAATTTCTTTCGGTTTTTATAATTATGTATATCGTAAGGTGGAGGTGCTATAACTGTTACTTACAATGGTACTCCCGTGTCCGCCTAAAAATAAAAAAATCAATCAGTATAAAAAAACACATCAAGCAGCCATAGATGTTGTACTTACGAGACAAAACGGCGCCTGTGTAGGTCCAACGGCACAGAATCCCGTTAGCGAGGGTCCATGCAGGTAGCGTGGGTGATCCTTTTGTGAAAATCCGTATGGGTCTCGGTGCAGGTCCGGATATCCCAAGGAGCAGCCGGTACCCCACAGGCCCAAACTGCAGCCCCTTCGCTGTTAACAGCCAGCTCCAGGGCACCTTGTAGCGTCCGTACATCGTACACTCTCCGAGATAGGCGCGGTTCTCGTAGGAATTGCTGTCCGAGAGCGGCTTATCCTGACGCCGATCGGAGAAACACACCGGACAGGCGCGCTCCATGTTGATGGGCTGCTCCAGTTCCAGGAGGACGAAAAGACGGTTCGGGTAGCGGTTGGTGGCGCGGAGGTGGTCGTCCTGGAAGAACATCCGCTTGGCCAGAATGTACTGGGCCTCTATTTCCGCTGAGCCGGAGGTGGCCCGAACCGCGATGTTGGCCATAGCTCTGCGGGTTTTGGGATCCCGTCTGTATAAAATTTTATCCAGTTTAACTTCATTTAGTTCGATTTAGCGCAAACACATAAGATGATTCGCCATTTCGGTTTCGAAAATGAAGTAAAGCGATTGACACTAAGTGAATCAAATACGATATCGTCCCGCCACGAAGGCGGATCAAGCGCTCTGCTAATCCGTGTTAGTTTTGTTAGGTATTCCAGATACTCTTAAGGTTTCTTATTTATCTTATGTTTTCTTAGATTTCTTAGGTTTTCTTAGGTTTTTAGGTTTCTTTAGGTTTCGCTTTGACGTCGAGCGGTCGGTGGACGACCTTGTAACGATCGACAAAATCTGAGTCAACATAATGCAGAAAAGCCCAAACGCAAGGTGTATAAAAAATGTATCCGAAAAGTGGCGGCAAAAATAGCCAAAGGTTAGAACTAGTCATATATTCGGTTAAAGCGTATTCTGCTTTATCTTTTCCTGATTAATGTAAGGTTCGAGGATGTTAGGTTTATCCAGTGCGCAGTATAAAATTTTAAATTTCCACAAAGGTCATACCGCTTATAGCACAGTATGCTGCTATAAGCGCACACAACACAGCATACATAGCACAGTATGCACAGTATACCCCATGCTGCATTCGCTTCAAACAAGATTACAAAAAGTGCTACTTACAAACCACTGGCGACTGTCAAGACAGCGGTTTCGTTGATTATAACGCCGACGTGGCTGTTTCCGTTCCTAGTCCAGCGCTGGGCTTCGAAGGGATTACAGGAAGGTGTCACATAGAAGCCGATGTCAACAAGAAAGCAGTCGGGGGCGGCGTATGTTGGGTCCAGTGTGACACCACATCGCGGATACAGCGGCAAGGGAGGGCTAGGGACGCTGTCATCACAGGGTGGGACGGTGGTGTTCGGTGTGGTGAATGGCGGAGGAATATTGGTGGAGGTGGTAAGACGGGCGGTCGTGGTTGGGGTTAAAGTTACCGTTGGTGGCGGAATGGATGGAGTTAACGAAGGAGGTGGTACCGACCCGGTGGTGGTTGACGACGGGGGCGTTGTAGTCTTTGATGTCGTTGAAGTGGTAGTTGTAGTCGATGGTGTGGTTGAATTGCTCGGTGGTGGATATGTCCCCGTCCCGGTGGTTGGTGGTAACGACGGTGTGGTTGTATCGCTTGGTGGCGGATATGTCCCGGTTCCGGTTGTAGATGGGGTCGGTGGTGTGGTAGTGTTAAAAAGTGGCGGATACGTCCCCGTCTCGGTGGTAGATGGAATCGAGGGTGTCGTCGTGTTCATGGGTGGTGGATATGTTCCCGTTCCGGTAGTGGGTGGTAGCCACGGCGTGGTAGTTTTGCCAGGTGGCTGAGATGTCTCTGTTCCAGTGGTACTTGGAGTCGACGGTGTCATAGTGCGGCTAGGTGGCGGATACGTTTCCGTTTCGGTGGTAGGTGGAACAGGTGGTGTCGTGGTGTTGATGGGTGGAGGATATGTCCCCGTTCCGGTGGTAGGCGGAGTCGGCGGTGTTGTGGTGTCGATGGGTGGGGGATATGTTTCCGTTCCCGTGGTACTTGGAATCGACGGTGTAGTTGTTTGACCCGGGGGCGGATATGTCCCCGTCCCGGTTGTGGATGGTAACGACGGCGTGGTCGAGCCCGTTGGTACCGTCACGGGTGGCGGGGTTGCAGTTGTCGTGGTGTTAGGCGGGGTCGAAGTGGTGGTAGAGGTCGTATTACACGGTGCAGGTGGTGGTGGCGGTGGTGATGGTGGCGTCGTTGTCGAGTTGGTTGGAGGGTTCGGCGGTGTCAGGGTCGTATTTGGCGAGGGAGGAGTGGTCGTTGGCCACCATGATGTCGTCGACGACCTTGTTGGTGGAGTAAGTGTCCCACTGGTCGTCGTTGGAATCGTGGTGGTTGATGTGTTTAAAGGTGGCGTAGAAGTTGTGGTCGTTCCAGTCGACGACGCGTTCGGTGGCGTTGGCGTCGTGGCAGCAGTAGTCACTGTAGGCGTCCATGGAGGGGGCGTTATCGTGGTGGTGGTAGCGTTAGGAGGCTCCGTTACCGGGGTTCGGGGCGTTGTTGAGGCTGGTGGGGGCGGAGTGGTCGAGGGGGGCTTAGATACACAACATCTCTCCGGTGGCTCTGAATAAGCACCAACGGCTTATGTAACCACATAAAAACGAGGATTTGTGGCTTCTTAAGCATTTCACGCTTTACACTTTGGCACTCAAGCAATTATTATGAATTATGATGCACTCGTGGTAATTTGACCTTTTATTAAACTTTAAAGATTACTCGGTTTACTAAGACGCGCACGTTAGCATACCTTCAAGAGAACTCCTCATGAAAATTCTCGGCAGTTCTATGTCGGTTCTGGTGCGAAAACAGCACGACTGTGTACGGACATTACAGGCTTCGCATTTTATGTTGGATTTAGTATGATTCAGTCCATAATAATTTTCGCAGAAAGTCGAAAGGTTGCTGTCGGGTACACACACTCCCCCGTCTGTTGGAAAATAAACATGGACAGCTTCGGAGAAAGCCTTCGTAGACCTTGTTTTTTATTTTGCGCAAAAAAAATATCTGCTACGTACTTGTGATTACTCTATCACGAAAGGTTCCATCAGTGAAATATGCATCGCGATAGACCCAGCAAGGCTCGAAAGACATAATAGTTATGCCCGAGTCGTCTGCCTTAGGAATCATGACCAAGTCGTCGGAATCGTCTCCTGCGAAACGAAGGCGTGGTAGGTTAATAGCATGGACAGAATGCAAATCCAGCTCAGTACAGAGCGCAATTATTGACACAAATAATACGACAGTTCTTCGGGGCATAATACAAATATATGATGTCACTGTGGCCGTATAACAATGGTAAAATAATGCTTTACTGCCAGGGTTAGTGGATTTGGTACAGGAAGAAGGAATACTGCCCAAAGATTGCTAATAGAACGAGTAATGTGTTTTAGTGCAATACGCCGAATAATTAGTGAGGAGAGAAAACATGGTTACAGAATTCATAGTATCGCACGTTAGAGGATTATTTCAAATTGATTCTGTGTACAACAAAAGACTGACAGTTTATTTACCAAGTGTTATTATGCAGTCGGCTTTACAACTTATGTCGTACTGTGATTGCTTAGCATTTAAAGGTCACTGTAATGCTTAGTAAACTTACGTACTGTGCAGTGCAGATGGATTTTATAATTATTAATAATAATGTCACAAAGATGATTATGAGAATTCGCACTATGCAAAAAACCAATACGAGTACCGATAACCAAATATCTAGATTGCCCGGTATCTAGATTAATGCAAAAGGTGCAATATCCGTTTTGAATATCTTTATGTCAAAGTTATCGTATAAACGGAAATAGTTACTGTATGTTAGTTATTTTTAGGTATGTCAGCTGTTTTGGTGGATTTAGGTCCGTTTTTAACTCATTTTTTATCTTAATTTCAGCATTTCTCCTGCCTGATTTGATTTCTTTACTGCTACAAAAATAAACAACTAACGTGTCAGCTTACGGGACAACCACTTACGCGTCAGTCTATAAACTAATACATAGTCCAGAGTTGCCCCATTTCAGAGTTTCCCATACCCATTCCCCTTTCCGTTTTTTCTCTCCCATTTGGCCTTTTCCCATTTTTGTCCATTTCGCTAATTTTTCCATCCATTTCCATCCATAATTCAAAAATTCATCTCCATTCGAAAATGGAAATGGGGCAACTCTGATACATACATAACAAAGTAGTAAGTACCAAATTCAGTTTATTGTACAGTAATCTCGTATTAAATGTCAATGTTGAAAATTCGTAGAGCAGGTTCTGACGCTCGTTCGATTTATAAGCACGGAAGAATGCAGTGCTACCGGTGCAATTTTAAGTACGTCGTAATTCCGCAAACCCTTTCCAGCAAGTTAGCAACGCTTCCCGTTCGCAACTACTTACGTGTACGCATGGGTGTCTATTTTTATTAGCCAAGCGATTCTGACACTTGTCAAGGCGACTCAATAGCCCTTTATTTCTGACATTGAAAGTTTCTACAAATACAAGTATCTCTAGTCAGTGGTTCAGCATTTCTTATATTTTGTATCATTTGTTCTTATTTGTTTCTTTTTATTTTAAATTGTGCTATCCTGGAGTATGTCATAAAGTTTCTGTCGGCTTCAAAAGAAACATCAGCAACCAAATTCGTATCCTTTGCCACAGCAAACCGCCGCATTTTTTAGACGCTGTCGACTGCACGGATACTTGCACGCGCAACGGCAATGGCTTCTCATCTTCTGCCTGTGTCGCACTTGGAATAGCGTCCTCCTGGCCAATCGTTGCTTTTCTTGGTACGGTGCGATTTGGAAGCCAGCCGTAGAAATCTTGCGAGTACACTGTGTCCATAATGAAGGGCATGAGTCTTTCTACTGCTTGATAGCCGGTCACAGCGATGCCACATTCTCTAAAAAATTTGGAATTCCTCTTGACTAGAAATTTTCCATGGAATATTATCGGTACTCTTACCCTGTTATGAAAGAAGCTACTCCAAATAGAGTCCATTGATCGTTTCCTGGTTAAAAAGCCGACTATGTGGAGTAATTAGCCAAAAACAGATTTGCTACGAGTAGTTAGTAGTTACAAAAAGCGACAACGAAAGTCATCCCCTTGAAACGAGTAGCGTACAATGCAAAAGCACATGGACATGAGCATTTGATTACTTTCGCTTTTCGTTTGCAGATCTTTACGCTCGAAGAGGATTGACGGGAAAGCTTACAAAATTTTGGTTTTCCTTCGTGTTTTAAAGCACAAATTAGGAAAAATGCTGGCATTTACCATTTTTATTACACGCTAAAGGTCCTCCACTGTCCCCGGAACAGCTGCAACCGCAGAATATGTTTTCCACATAACTCGCCTAACGTCATTAATCAGCGGTAAACCATACACGCTTTTTCCAGTGCCACTAACGTTTTGGCCGGCGTACAAGGTGTCCGGACAGAGTGCGGAGCCACAACCAATATCCAGTATGGTCATGGCCAGCTGCAGTAGCTCGGATGGCCCGTCTGGGTTTCCGGTGCGACCGCATCCAGCTGCATAACACCTATCTCCAACATGCATCACCATATCCGAACGTGGCAGACATATTGGCTGAACGGTTGACAGGTCAACATCCTTCAGAAAAGATGCAAATTACATTATAATATAGCACCTGATATTATAGTTCTAGCTTGCAAAGTTTTGGTCTATCAAGTGGATCACACTGATCCATCAGTTTTTTTAAATAATTAACTCACGGAAAACAGGAGTAAAAGAGCCGCATCAAAGTATAACGATTCCGCCGTTGGTGTTTCCCATTGTGGAGGCAGGAATACTTTCTGTACCGCAATAACCGTGGCGTTTGGCACTTTTCCACAGCGGTGTGGCATGAGTGTTATGGTTACGTGCTGTAGACTTCCGCTTCTGAGAAGAAAGGAACTTGCGTTTTAGACGTTTTACGGGGCTTTATAGGGACTACTGTCATGTCCTTTTTACAAACCAAGCAGTATCAGGAAATTTCTGAACGATTGGGTTACCCATTCATTTAAGACATCGCTACAATGACCGGTGATCGCGTAACCCGCTTAATTCCTGTTTCTTATCCCATTCGCTCATTCAGCTGCGCAACCGGCAACCAGCTCATTATACACGGCAACGCAGCGCACCATTCAACTGGAGTATGACATTTCGCCGTACTAAAATTCGACGCGCGATTTTTCGTCGTAAAGACGTTTCGCCGCGGGACATGACTTTTCGCCTAGGAACATATTGCTTAATTGAGACATTTTGACGCGCGACATCTGGTCGTTTTGGAACTTTCGAATCGTACTACAATTCAACGCAAATGAATTCTACGCGCTGAGTTATCATAGATTTTTCAGGCTTTCCATGGTTCTTGTTTTGCTTTGTTCTTAGGTTTTTCATAAATGTTTGTAAGTTTTCTTAAGCTGTTTCTTAGGTTTGCATATGTTTCTAATCTTTTGTTACGCTTCTTATGCTTTCTTATGTTTTCTCCTGTTTTCTTATACTACCTTGTAGTTGTGATTAATTTGTTGTAATCTTTGGTTTCTAATTTTCCTTTGTTTTCGTGGATGTTCTGGTTATTTTCGTTAACCATTGAACCATTCTTCTGGTAGATGTAATGCCCCGTGCGGCGAATCGTCGGCAACCAAATGTCTTGCGACTAGTTGCCCCCGGCAAAATGTCGGCGGTGCCTTTGCACATTATAAGTTGAATCGGAATGCATGTACGATGACAAATGTGGAAAGAGTATGTTTTTGAAAACTGTACAGGAGTATAGCGACGGGCCTGTTCTTGGTTACGTACTCTAAAAGCGCCGTTCGGTTTGTTACATATAGAGATATGCAGTGCGCTGCCGTGAGAATCCATCGTGGAGCTATCTGAAATAAAAATGGTTTGTTTTTACTATATATTTGTACTGGATACTAATGAGTACATTGATAACACTGTGAACTATTTTCCTCCTGTGTTAAGTAAGAGTATATAGAGCATAGAATGTCCAAGTTAGTGGTTCTATGGGAATGAACCCATAGACCAGGACACAAGTGGTTCACTTGGTTCTGAACCAATAAAACCAAAACAGTGTTTACAACGCACCAACAGAATGAGAAGCGATACCAATAGAACCACCTAGAACCCACACTGAACCATCGTAGAACCATAAGTCCACCCGTAAGCACACACGCAGTTACCCGCACGCTGTCACACTACCACTCTACCCCGTGAACCAGGTGAACCTATAGAACCACATAGAACCACCATTGAACCACCACAGAACCAAGCACACACTCACTTGCCGGCACACTGTCACACTACCACTCTACCCCGTGAACCAGGTGAACCTATAGAACCACCACTGAACCACCACAGAACCAAGCACACACTCACTTGCCGGCACGCTGTCGCACTACCACTCTACCCCGTGAACCAGGTGAACCTATAGAACCACATAGAACCACCACTGAACCACAACAGAAGCGAGTGTACAATCACTTGCCGGCACGCTGACACTCACGCTGTCCCACTATCACAGATCACTCACTAACGCAGTTACCGCCTGAGCGCCTCTCAGGTTTGAACTGATGAGAGTTGTTGTTAATCACAGCTGCCTGTCGCACTGTGCAAACTTTTTTTACAGCGTCTAACCTGTCCACTTTCCTGCCGGCTACATGCGCTTGACGCTTGACGCTTGACGGTCTTGCGGATGACGGTTAAAAATCCAACCAAACTCAGGAAAACCTAAGAAAACTAAGAAACCTAAGAAAGCCTATGAAAAATCAGAAAACAAAGATGGTTTAGCTAAGCGTTGGATCAACTTTGTGGTCGGTCGACATTCTGCCTTTTCGGCGAAGTGAGGGTAAACAGATTTTCGTCGACGAAATGACGGGTCACCGCATTTACAGTTTTTTGATTACAATACTTTTAAAGTATTGTTTACCTCCAAAGTACTGTAATGCTTTGTTAATGCAGTATTTTGAAGCCCACTTGACCATTGAAATCAGCGCTTATTCATCAAAATATAAGACTTGCACCACCTAGTAGAATAAAATGTGCAGTATTTTAATAAATTTTTTAGTTTACGGTAAGTATTACTATTTTTTTGTAATTATCATCTAAAGTAAGTATGGGAGAACGTTCGATGACGTCTACGCGCGCACATCAAAAATGCCGCCCAGCGCGCACCTGAGATACGGATCTTCACTTCGATCCTGAGCGCTGGCCTGCCTGTACGGCAGCTGCGTTAGTTACAAAAAAATAATTTTTATTCGTTCCATTTTCGTTTTACATAGGGCGCCGACACGTTATTATTATTTTCTGGATTTTTAAATCTGAAAATTTTTCTGGTTCTGCAATTTTTCTGGTTCTGCAAACCAGAAACAAAAATTATGCCGTTCAGGGCTCAGATGATAGAGCTGACTTCGCTTCGGCTCGCACTGAATCACGCGGATATGATCTGCCAACTGATAACCATGCGATGCAGCATATCCGCTAAAGAAGATTTGTATCTCTGGTGCGCGATGGGCGGCATTTTGATGTGCGCGTGCACGTCATCAAACGTTCTCCCATACTTACTTTAGATGGTAATTACATAAAAACAGTAATACTTACCGGAAAATAAAAAATTTATTAAAATACTGCACATTTTATCCTACTAGGTGGTGTAAGTCTTATATTTTGGTGCTCTGTGGACATGTAGCAGCCCTGAAGTACGCAGATCGTCTGGTACGCAATGTTTTTTATGGCGCAAAAATGACGACGACAATTATCGTACTTAGCTTGCACTATGGTGCAGAAATAATGCTAAAATTTGCGGCGTACTGGTACGGATTTTTACCTTTACCGGAATCTCTAAAGGAATGACAAAGAAAACGTTAAACAAATACTCAGCAGGCACTAACGTACATCTTATACCCTGCTGCTCGTTTGATAACCGTCTCAAAAACAGACTACCTTAATATTTTGGGAGTACTTAAATTCTCTGCATGGATAGCTTTGTTGCAAATCCATCACAAAGTTTCTTGAGCCAAAAAGGTGCTGTTTAGCCGCATTTTTTTCAGACAGCTTCCTCATCTACAGATTTTAATTACGATTAAAATAGTGAGATAGGTTATCAGTTCTTACCCGGCCATATTGAAAAAGCATTCGAAAGCTTGCCTGTTCGAAAACTTTGATATTAGGCAAGTACGAGTATTATAACTCGTACATTATTCGTAAGTATTGTAACTCGTACATTTATAAGACGAGCGTTCGGCAAGTATATCTACAGATATAAGACGAACGGCCGTTCTTTGGCAGAATTTCTTACCAGCTGAATTTTTGTACGATTTACGTTGAGCCGTTGTTCGATCACATGCACAAAACACACTGGGCGATCACTGGGCAGTTCGGTGGCCATATTTCGTACAGGCAGTGTCCGGTAGTTTTGACATAGACAGATTAACAGTATATTTTTTAAGGATTTTCCTAGTTTATCCTATGGATAGTGCCACTTCATATAATACCGTAAATCTGCCTATGTCAAAGGTGTACAGCAGGGAGATCCACTGGGGCCATTATTGTTCTGCCTAGTTCTGCGCCTTTTGGGGATCACTCTCACCACTAAGCTCAACGCATGGTTTCTGGATGACGGGACGTTAGGCGGTTCTCGCTAGTGTGCTGGACAACTTGATCGGATTATTGCAGAGGCACGCTCTATTGGGCTGGATGTCAACATTGCCAAGTGTGTGTGAGTTATTTGTCTGCTGAGGGACAGAATGCAATCAACAGAATGTGATTGCTGAGTTTAATGTAAGACACCCCCAGCTGCGTGTTATATCAAGCTCTACTTTGACGCTGCTCGGAGCACCCGTGCTGGATGACGCGATTAGGCCATCGCTTATTGAAAAAGCTGCAATACTGACAAGAATGTGCGAGCGACTTCAACTGCTTCCACGTCACCATGCGTTGTACCTGCTCAGGTATTGTCTTGGCGCGCCAAAAGTGATATACATGTTACGATGCTGTAACGCGTGGAAGTATCCAGAAAAACTGTACGAGATAGATGAAAAGTTACGCTCCTGTTTCCATACGCTGTGTAACGTCAGAACCGCTCATGATGACTACCCGTGTTGGCGACAGGGCTAGCCTTCCCGTTTGCAAAGGCGGTATTGGGATACGTCGGTCGGAGGAATTAGCGCTTCCGGCTTTCTGGCTTCGGTTTTCTCCGTATCCGATATGGTATCCTTATTACCACCTGGTCATGCGACCGTCGACCTCACAGGCCCTCTGGAGTTATGGAAGGAAAACGCTCGACAATCTGGACTGCCTCAACCTAATTTCCGCAAGCAACACAAGACCTGGGACATTCCAATGTGTAACATATCTTTGTCCAAGCTGATGGAGATTTACCGCGACGACGAAATTAATAAGGCCCGCCTTCTTGCCCAGTCAACACAGGAAGCCGGCATCTGGTTAAATGCATTGCCCTCCGCCCATATTGGCAACCTCCTTGATCATGATACTCAAAAAATCTCCGTCGGTCTGAGACTTGGAGTTGCAATATCTGAACCCCACGATTGCATGAAGTGCCAAGGATGTAGACAAATACGGACACCATGGTCTGTCTTGCGCGTTCTCTGCTGGTAGACTCCCGCGACATGGTGCATTACACGACATCGTTTGTTGCGCGTGTGTTTCAGCTGGGATTCCGGCAAAGCTCGAGCCACGTCGCGCACGTCTGAACGACGCCCTGACGGTTGCACAACTTTTGCCTGGCAGAGAGGGTTGTGGTTAGCGTGGGATGTCACTTGCTTAGATACTTTTGCGCCTTCCCACATTAAGAATACGGCAACTCACGGAGGTGCGGCTGCGGTGGAAAAAAGAACAGAAGTCTCGGTTGTACTCGTACTTAAACGGCAGATACTCGTACTTAAACGGCAGATACTTTTTTCTCCAACTGCTTTCGAAACAATGGGCCCATGGGGACCGTCAGCTATTGCCATCATTAAAGAACTGGGCCTGGAGCAACACACAGGCGAATGACGTTCCCACGAATTCCTGCGTCAAAGACTTCCACTAGTGATACAACGGGGAAACGCTGCATCAGTTTTGGGAACGATGGAAGGAGCAGAAAAGTTTAATGAAATTTTGATGTTGTAAAATTATGTTGCTTTAAGCTGTTGCATAACCGTTGTACCACAGGTAATAAAGACACACGTATTATGCAAATTGCTCTGTTTAAGTTTTGTATTTTTTAAAGATTTTCCTAGTTTATCCTGTTGATGGTGCCACTTCATTAGACATCTAAACTCGCACAACAATAAAAGTTCGTTTCACAAATTTTACTGCTGTGCTAGGATACAACAGTTGTTCTGCGCATTTTACTCTGCGTAGCGCAGGCAAAGCCCTGGGTTTTGCACAAATTTAGCTTAGAAAGGGTAAGCGGTACAATTAACTAAGAAGCGCGATGGGCGGCATCGTACGGTAGATCTGCGCGCTTAGATTTCCTCGAACGTTTTCAGGTACTCACTTTAAAGGATTTTTTTACCGGATGACAAAAAACCTATTATACGTAGTAGAATAGATTGTATCATACTCAGTGACGTATGTGTCAATTTGAGAGGAATATAGCACTATCCACACTATTAATATGAGTAAAATCAAAAACTGAAAAAATTAAAAAAAGCTTTTGACAATTTTCAAAATGTAATCCAATTCACGATGCCCCACCGGGCGGATTAAACTTCGTCCCAAAATAGAAGATCCTAAAATTCCTTTTTATTTTTAGTCAGCAAGGCTCAAAGTGGTAAAAATGGTAGAGAGAGAGCGTTAAGGCGTGCCGGGCAAGTGCGTGTGCACTAGGTTCTGTGGTGGTTCAATGGTGGTTCTATGTGGTTCTATAGGTTCACCTGGTTCACGGGGTAGAGTGGTAGCGTGACAGCGTGCCGGCAAGTGCGTGTGTAGCTGGTTCTGGGGTGGTTCTATAGGTTCAGAACCAGTGAACCACTGGTGTCCTAACTTGGACATTCTCTCATATAGAGTGGCTTTTCCCTTAAAACGGCCCATAAATTCGAATGCAACAAATCATTCTGCTGTTATCGCTCCCGGCTCCACCCATTACAAAATATTTTAATTCAGTTGCGAATGAACGCATTGACGAACAACTGACGTGCAGGGGATACGCCTGCTTACCAGAGTGCCTCCGCACCGTGAATACGGACTATCGATTTGTACCTGCCAAGGCCAGCTGTTCGGTCGAACCTGCACATAAAGATTGTCTTCGGATACCGGTAAACAGCGATGGAACAAAGCTGATTAGTATGGTTTTAAAACCTTTACCGGTGTACCACCATAAATGCGCAGGTTCTCCCTGCTGTCAGTGATTCCAGCATGATGGCCACAGTCCATACTGCAGATCTCGTCCTCGCCTTCCGGACAATTCGTCACACCTAAAGGCAGCTAAATCAATAACATCCGTTTGCAACTCATCAGACAAATTGTGTTATATGATAATTATGGTTGAATAAATAAAAATTTGACTGTATAAATATAATACTGCAGACAACAGTATCAAGTGTAATACAATTAATCTGGCGGTTACCGTCGCAGATCTGTTCTCTTGTGATGCAAGACTGATTGGTCTTGTCTGAGGGGCAGAGATGGGGTGTGGCCCGACCGCATGGAACACCTGCAGCTTAGCCGCTGTCTCAGCTGTATGTTCACCGCAACAGACACCTTTAGTGGCTGAACATGACCTACGGATTAATTGTAGCTGGAATTTATCTTCGGTCCCGTACCAGGCACCGCGAACTACTTCGATAAACTGCAATCAAAAGTTCGCCGAGTTGCAGAAGTGATACTCTCACAGCCGGATAATGCAAGGAAGCTTTAAAGCTTAATGGACATCGTAGATTGCAGGTCGCCCTGGTATGGGTATCTTGCTGAAAGTTCGCAAAATGATTTCTCCTACACAACGGGTCTGCCAGAACCTAACTACTTACCATAACATCGCTGTACGATAGAATGTCTACTCGATCCGCACCGCAACCGTATGCAATAGGTGATGCCGGCACTGCAAATAAGCTTGTCAGTGCCTCTGAAACTGCGATTGTCGTACTACTCGTAGTATGAAGCACTGCAACATACGCCTGGCATCCCAGATTTGTAGTCGCTCTCCCAGGCAGCCGTTCTGTGAAGTTTTGTTGGGCCAACGTGATCCAAACAAAAATTCCCTCGATTCGATCTGAAGTGGAACACTGACTGAATAACTCCCGTAAACCCGGAGTTACTTACGTAAATGTAAACAGTTCTTGTAAACTTGTAAACCTTTAATTAGGCTTTAAAGCATGTGACAATTCACCCAGAATTGTGAAAACTTTAGATTGCGTACAGGTTGCAACGCATCTCACGTTTACGCGATTTTATCAGTGAGTTTCAAGAAAAACTTATCTAGATAAGATTTTTGTTGCGGCATTTTAGTTGTCCAATTGTTAGGAAACTTAGACAACCTTATATGCGTTTAACCGGGTGTCTCGTGCAAAAATCGGTTCAGAAGAAGGTGCATTTTTCATCAGGCTAGTGGCTGTTTCTTTAGTACTTGTACCAGACCGGTTTTACTTAGAAAAAACTGAGCTTTAAAAGTCTGGGATTTACTTTCGAAGTTTTATTCAGTTTCAGATAAGAAGAAACATGAAGAAACTCGTGATTTATTAAAAACGGCGAGCATAGCTTGCTCTACTCGGCAGAGTACTAACAAATTTTACAGCGCCTATTGTCAACGTACAATATGACGTTGATAGCAACTGCACATGTTGCATGGCAGACGTGTACGGTATATACCGGTATCCGTGCTTACTTTAATGGCATGGCCGGGAGCGTCGATCGAATACACATACTCCGTACCAGTGGGATACTTTGCTGGATACAAGAGTGATTTGATAGTATATGGCTGATCATCACTCAGCGTAATCCGCTCCGAAATTTTGTCGGGAATACCTAAAACACCATTCAGCTGTGGCACTGCACTGAGAACGAATATCACTGTCGGTGACCGTGCTACTAATAAGACAAACGAACAATGAGGCATTGTGCCACTCAGCATCAGGCAAGCGCAAGCTTAGCATATTTTTTAATTAAATTTCGAGGCTTATCCGCATACAGCTGGTATGATTAGCCATAAAAAGTCCACTGATAAAACCGCAAAATTTATGGTTGCCAGGAGAAGCCGCAGAGTGCCGGGCACGCCGTGCCAAATCACAAGTGCATGAAAACATAACATAGTACTTCACGTGGTCTTACCGTCGCTTTGGCGGACATACCGCTTAGCACCATCGGTGTCATGTATACTGTTCAGTACAGATAACATTATTAAGTTCACCGTTTTACAAGCATGGCTACCTTGTCTTCGGGCGATGATACACGGCTTTCCGTAGCAGCCATGCAGTTGTACATGTATGACGTACGAGTAGTGGGAAAGACGATAATACGGGCACAGTGCTAACTTGACACAGAGAAGGCATATTTGCACTTCCCTCTGACATTAAAAAAACGATGGAGCAGCCGTTGATCTTATTACTAACACAATTTCAAACAATTATATTTTTTACAGTTTCACCGTATCTTGTTCTAAATGATGGGATTCCTGATACGGTTTCGAAAAGGATTACGTTGAACGATCACCAGATCTTTTAAAGTACGTCGTACAAGCATATGCTCATTTTTGGTGCAAAAAGCTGCCTTACAATGTGCAGAAACATTTCCTTTATCCGACAGTAAAAAGCAGTTAAATACTTTTTTTAAGTAGCCAGCTTTAATTTTGCTGAGTGTCTGTAGATGCATGAGACACACCACATCCATGTCACATATCACAAGTAATTACAAAGGCCAATAAAAAAGCATGGTATTTGTTTAACACAGGCGCGCTGATTTAAAATTCCAGTTTATGTGTAACGTTTTGTGCCAATATATATGCAAGCTCAATACTGCCAGGAATGCTAAAAATGAAAAATAATTCTACTGAAGAAGCCCGTTAGTAATTCCAAAAAACATTGATGGGACTGTCATGGGAGTGCTCCGGTGAATCCACATCAAATGCGTTGTAAAAGGTGTAAAGAATAAATTAATCATGTTATACATCCATGGTTGCCGTGCTGTTGGCCTGAACTCCTGTCTGGTTTCCGGTCAACGCCGGACATCCTCCTCCTGCGAACCCTTCCCTGCGATCCCAAAAAAATAAGGCAGCCAGCGCAACCAGACCGAGAACCTGCAAATGCACTATCGTTAAATCACTGCGTTTTGCGTATGATCTGTCACATTTCATTGTGGCAGCAGTGCTGCGTAAAATTAATTAAGACGTTCCGTCAAACCATCATATGGACCATTAGACCAACTGCGCAAAACTACGAAAGTATGCGTTCGCTTTCTATACGAGCTTTTTTATGCTTCTTAGATGAGTCAAACGAGGCCGGAAAACTTTATCAGCTAATTTTTAAAATCATTAAGCAGTAAAATGAATGCTATGACATTTTACAACGTAGTACGAGTTCTAAGTACGCTGTGCGAGTATAAATTGTGATTTACATCATCAAATTACATGTCGTTCAGTAGTGCATCGCATCGGCACTTTGAACTGATCTTACCGTAATGATCATTACGCGTTCCACGCTGACCATACGGAAAGCATAAAACTCCATGTGGCAATGCGACTTGGCGGCGGTCACCACTCTTTTCATAACGGAAGGTAGACCTTTGCGCGACGGCACTCCGGTGGCGGCAACGCTCTTATCCGTTGTCGAACTTGTGCTCTGTACGACATAAGAATAAATGTCAAATTAACTAGTGTATCAGACGCAATATAAGACCAAAAAACTCGAAATCAGCTTACAATTCCGCGGTTAAAAATATCGTAACAAAATTCAACAAACAGCGCATCGCGAACGCATCTAGTGCGCATATGCCGTCACTCGGCACTGTCGTCGCCAGTACTGGTTAGGAACAAAATGCTGGGCTTAGCAGAGTGCTTTATAGCAAACGATCTACGCCCCGCTATATTTATTCGCGCTATTAGCAACAAATTATTCACACTTTCTACATGAATCATGAGAAACTAAAACACAAGCGAGTTACACAACATCTACAAACACGAGCGGGCGAAGTTCGCCCGGCGAACGATCTACTGTGCGAGTACAGTCAAGTATTTTCTATAGTATTGAGTAAAGAAAGATTCTGGTACGTACAATGTAGCCTGAAAATAGTAGATGTGCGAGTCGCACATTCGGCATTAAATTGACCGCGCACGTGTACGGTTGCACTAGCCAGTTTGGTTGTGCCAGTCCCAGATCATTATTGTGTACGGTACCTGTCCGGTAGCCATCGGTTCGTCCTCCGTTGTCTGGGTCGGCTTGTGAACCTCTTCCTGCCGCAGTCTAATACAGTCACCCAACAACCGGCGGGAAATCTTTGCAATGTTGTTGTTCTACGGAAAACAGAGGAGACGCAATTAAGCTGACCCTGATTTTTGTACGTATTACAAGAATATTACTATTTATTAAGAAATCGGATGCCGCTACGGAGACAGGGCAATACATTCTTCTTATAATTCTTATAATTCTTATAATTCTTATAATTCTTATAATTCTTATAATTCTTATAATTCTTATAATTCTTATAATTCTTATAATTCTTATAATTCTTATAATTCTTATAATTCTTATAATTCTTATAATTCTTATAATTCTTATAATTCTTATAATTTTATAATTCTTATAATTCTTATAATTTTATAATTCTTATAATTCTTATAATTCTTATAATTTTATAATTCTTATAATTTTTATAATTTTATAATTTTATAATTCTTATAATTCTTATAATTCTTATAATTCTTATAATTCTTCTCTATTCCTACAATATTATTATAGTTTTTATAATTCATCTCTGTTTCCTCCAATATTATTCCTGCATTAAATTCTAGCAATGCTACATAGAACATTGTTCGCGTGGCAACCTAGTCCAAATTTTTTTATGGTTTTTGCTGTTAGTGTGTTGAAACTCGAATTATGATAAAATCATAATCATTCTTGCAGTTCGTCTTGTAGCGCACGCGTGTACGATAAGAGATCGTAAAGGTCAATTCCAGTGTTCCACGATTTCAGTGTTTCAGTGTTGGCAGTGACGTTCTGTCATTTATCGATATCACTAGACATTATAAGCCATGACTAAGTTTCTGTGGACAGCATTATTAGCCTTGTGCGTGACAGTTATGGTCCATAACGCAGGCGTAATGGGCAATTACTACGGCGAAGATGACGCCAACTGGCTGTACGACCAACCGCATCCGGCCTACTATCAGTACCCCCGTCCCACCCTGAACTCCGCCCGCCACATGGCCTACGATGACAATGGACTGTACGCTCCGCGATCGCGGCGTGGGATGGGCCGAGGATGATGGCAGCTACTGAAAGGGGCGTGGCTCTTATAATTTTTTTTATTGTAACAACTGGATTAGCGTATTACGGTACTAATCAGCAACTTCTTGCTTTCTCGCGGTTCGAACGTTTCAAACAAAGCGCAAAGTGTTATGAATAAAAATTGCCAAGATATTATGTAAATGTACACCGCACTTTTTATCTTAAACAGCTGGATCATGAAAATTGGCCAATCGGTTCGCGGTTGAAAAATTAACAGTAAAATCAGCAGTTAATGTGCAAAAGGAGCGCCAGTGCGCAAGAATCGCCGGCACTAACTTCGAGCTCGTTTTAAACTTTTAGTCCTACACTGCATTATTTAGAGATTTCTACGACAGAACTCGATCACATCTTCATTCCGACGTACGGCAATTAGGTATTATCTAAAAAATTAAAGCCTTCATGGGCAGGAAAATACCTTGTTTGTCGCTCGGTCCACCAGTACGATAAGGGTAATCATCATGCTCAAGTGCAATAAATTATGCGCACCGAAATAGGCCCAAAATAATGGATGACGCGGAGTGTCCGTCTCCACCATCATTTGGGCTACCGTGGAGGTTAGTGAATAGAAGGTCGACGCGCTGATCAGAAGCAACGGCAGTCCGACCGATGTCTCCATGTCTTCATGGATGCCGCCTAACGTAAGGGATCAAGTAGAAAGCAGTTTCAATGCGTTGTTGAAATGTTTCGGAGTGTAACTCAAATCGAAGCAAAAACATGCAATCAGAGATTTCAAAGGTCATTAATTTTATGGTTTTTCATAATATTTGTACGACAAATTTCTGGTAAATATGGCGTTAAAGCAATACCTCTATCAAGATATATATATACATTATATACGTTTGTTTTCGCTGAATCGATTTTCTTTCAGCCATACAGATTAATTTATCATTAATAATTTCTGCTGTAATTTATCATTAATAATTTCGTAATAGTCGAAACGTGTTTACCGATTTATCATTTTCAAAAGAATTGATTCATCATTTTTCAATCAATAATTATCGTTGATTTACAAATTTAATTTATGGATTTCTTATTAATAGTTTCTTCCGTAATTCATCGTTAATAATTTCGTATTATTCAAAACATGCTTACCAATTTGTCATTTTCAAAAGAATTGAATTATCATTTTATTATAAACAAGTATATTTTGAAATAAGTTTTTAATTAATTTTAAACCTTTTCAAATTTTTTTTATTTCAATGCCGAACACAAAAAATCGAATTATTCGAAGCGCACAGAGAACCGAATTTACCTAATGTTTCCAGTTGCATTTCAAACTGGCTGACCAGAGGTAATAATTCCGCGACAGATAAGAGGGAAAGACGCGGGGACAAGCTGTTCAGCCCATCGAGGATCTCTTGCGCGGCCCGGTTGAAATTGCAGACGATGGTCGTTATGGCAATAAAGCTGAGAGTGACGATGGCGGAGTTCATGGCCAACATCACCGCATACCACGCCTCCATCAGCACCTTGGGTAGCGTGACATAAGCGTACCGCACCGTGGTGGCAGTGAAGATATTAGCCACGACAGGCCGGAGAGCCAGCACCAGCATGACGGCCAGCAGGACGCCGGTCGGACCCAACGCCAGCAGCTGCGTCCGCCCGCCGTGACGGCCACGTGGAACGGTGGAGGGGAGATCGCTACCGGCATTGAAGTGTAATATCCGGTACAGTGACCGCTGCTTCCCATAAAAGTAAAGAAACACCAGCAAATGCGCCAAAGCGATTGTCGTGGTCATCTCGGAGAAGGTCGTGGTAACGACAAATAAGACAGGATTGTACTTGAGCCGCGCACAGGCACTTGGATAGTCCGCGGTACCGTTGACGAAAAAGTCTATCCAATCGACAGCGAGAATCAGTACATGCGCACTGACCAGTGCCGCACTGAGTACGATACGACGAGCGGGAGCGAAAAAGGTCATGATGGCTACGCGGCCGACCGACCAGATAATTCAACAGTTAGAAACTATACAAGAGAAGCGGCACGCGACGGTCCTGTATCTGGAACTGATACCGCTCGTCGCGAAAATTATATGTACAGAAAGGTGCGAAGGAAACCTGCCCGGCAAACTGTACGGTACGCCTGCTCCCGCGCCAAGCCGGGATCCTGGTGGCCCAACCTTGTGGGTGCCACCGCGGATGGTTTATGGCAGCCGCTATAATGCGCTTTCCGGTAAAGATTTACAAGTTTTACGGCTGTACGGTGTTTGATGCGCTACGTGACTGGGATTCAAACAAGTATCGTAGAATGCACAGTTGGTCGGCAAATGGCTATTCGATGTTTTATTTTGAGTAAATCCAGTGTTTGTGACTAGCGTAAATATCGCTATCTTTCGTTAACTATTCATGTTGTCTTTTGCGTTAGTTAAAATGCATTGCGAAGGCATCGAACTGATTTTCTGCTACTGGACAGAAGGCTTGTTAAGGACTTATCAAAAACATTTACTGAGTTTTTCGCACATTTTTTAGTAAGCACTGCTAGTATGTACTGGTACTATGTCAGCAAGTTAATAATTAGCGAACCATGGTGTAATATAAACTTAAACGACGATGCAGTACGCACAAACGTTATGTAAGCGCTCCAAAAGTCCATCATAAAATTCCAGTGCTAGCCGGAAACTGGTAATGGTAATGGTTCATTTGATAGCCGTTGAATCGCCGCTGCTTGATCACTGCTTGACGGTGGGAGGATGCGCTTGTACTGCATACTTATTTGGCAGACGATTTGCTTTAGAGTTTAGACATACGAGTATACTTCCAATGAATCCCTCGAACTGTAGAAACAGGGCTACAGTTATAAAGTCATAATTTCATTGTTGCAAATAAACCGTCAGGTATTCAACACCTGATCAGTCTGCGTCATCTCCGTTGGTTTCACTGGTACATCCTTGTTCTTACAGAACGTGGGCGAAATATCAATAACCTGTTGACGGTTCCAATTTGTAAGATAATTATGAGTACGTCCAACGTCCAACGCACATGTACCGATGACATTCATTACCGCAGCGATTCATAATTTCAGTAAACAATTACCCTTTTTTAACTTTTTTATAACTGCATGGATGAATTCTTTTAGCGAAATGATTATTCTGTATATAAATACCGGTATGCAGCGTGTTTACAGTACATTAAAATGTTGTTTACTTATTGCCAACTATTTAAATATGTAAGCTAACTATCGAGAATAAAATATTCAAAAAATTTAGTATGAGGTGCAGAAAGCCAGCGAAAATTATTTGTCATGTTTAAGTAGGCAGCTGCATCTCCTGTAAGTTAAGATAATTGCCGCATCCTGCGCTACTGACGAGTTAATGTACCGTAGTTTTTGCACTCGTAGCACTTATTAGCCGTCATCGTCATTTTGAAATTTCGAATCCGCACCGCTACGCACCACTCCGCAGCTGCACGGCTAAAACGTTTAGCCTAAAAGTACTGTACTTACAGTATTTCGAATTCGAAATTGATATCCAGCGCTATTACTGCCGTCAGCGCAGTAAATTCAAAGGATTGATAATCGTTTATTGTTGTTCAGTATATTAATTTTTTGTTGAGAGTTCATCACATTCCTATCGATACGACCATGGATGGGCCTGACTCACCCGAATCTCATGAGGTATGGTGACAACATGGATCATAAATCGGCTAACCTGCGAAGGCCATTTCAGTTTTAGTCGTGCTGATAATAAGGTGCAGAGATCGGAAGAACCCAGAACTGCTCGCACACCTGCGTGCATGCTAGGCAGTGTATAATTGATCATTGCAACTTGCAGTTATCGAAGCATTCGGGAATTTTGTTTGTTCGTTTTTTAAATTTTGTTTTGACTATAATATTATAAGTAAGATGGAGTACAGGAATGCTATCCAATGCCCGAAGCCATAAAAAAGACCTAGTATCTACCAGCTTTCAAGGAATTTATCATATTAATTATTAATCATTAATGACGATTGTGTCTGTTGAGTGGTCACGGAGCAGATAAACGCGTGCTTTTGAAACTTTAAACTCGGTTAAATTTTTTCTCGATGTTGAAGCTAGGTGTGCGCACTGCGCAGCTTGCATTTTGTAATACACTTCTAGTTCTTGATAACAGCACAAATCTGGGTTTTTTATTATTTTTGTTGTTTAGTACTCACGCGAAAAAGCGTGGGAAAACCGCTTTCTTCTTACGCGTGAAGTGAAATTAAGTTGTCGTCGGGATTTTACACTGCGCGCTGATTTTTGTATCGGGAGTGACCTTTTGCAGTACTTATACAGTTATATTCTGTTATTAAGTTCTTCGAACTCTTATTTTGTCCAGACAACCCCCGAGAACGAGGTCCCATCCCCTTTAAGCCAGCCGTCATGCAGTGAAGAGCACCACGACGAACCAGTGGAAGATAACTGGATAAAGAAGGCAACATGTGTGGCGGACCGATTGGCGTACGCCGTAGAGACCGGTGTACTGGCGGATGTCGTTCTTGTCGGGCTCACCGAGGAGAGAGCCGAAAAATTCTCGCCCACAGGCAAGTTCCTATATTAATAAAGAAATCAGTTTCAGAGTAAAAAAATTGAAGTAATTTTTCACTGTGCAGAATAAATGGCAATGAGTACTGTATTTACATTAAAAATACCGTAAGCGCTTATAATTAAAACTACGACTGTACCTCGTTTCATTTTCATTTACTTGCCTCGTACCTACAAATTTACTGCCAAATAATTTTTCTTAATTTTGCTGATGTTATTTTACTTGTGCGTAGTTCAATATTGTTTACTTTTGGTCTTCTAACCGCATATTTATTGATAAAATGGCGTTGTCCAGATGCATCCTGTCATTCGGGAGCACCGTCTTCAAGGATCTTCTGACCCAGTCTAACAACCAGCAGGATATTCCATTGCGGGTAGACGATCTCGATCCACAGGCCTTCCGAAACGTACTGCGGTATGTGCAGTAATTTTTGACAATTATTATACGATACAGGCACATCAGTTCAGTACCGTATTCCATACTTTACGTAATTACAGGATTCATTACGCACTTTTGAAACCTCTGCGTGTTGTTGGGGTGAAAGTTTTTCCTGTTTTCTAGCTTAGAAGGTTGTCGTTTTAAATTGTACCATCACGGTGCCTACTGTACGTCTGTGAAGAGACAGATTGATATCCAATTGCTAATGCATTCGGATTTTCCTTGCGTCGGCGAAATTTTCCCGTAAAGCTTTCAACGTTATACAGTATATCTGTAAAGTGCATTTTCTGGCTACTGGAGAGTTTATTTCGTTAACAGTTTATTTATTAATAATTATTAACTTTCTGTATATTTGAAAAACTGCGGCAGCAGTGAGCATTGCACTTTATTCGAGCATTTTTCAAGCAAATTGTTATGTAGAAAGGTCAAAATTAATAATAGCAATGAACAGTAACCAACTAACCATAGATGATGAAAGCTCAGTTCTGGACACGCTCGTGTTATAACATTGCTGTCGAGGTTTCAGGTTTCGCTGCGTAGGCTGCGTAGCTATCGCATAAAAAATCAAATGAGCCCGTGTATGCGATCGAATCGTTTGTCGACCCACTGCTCGGTTCCTTAGCAATAAAACCGGCGATAACCGCGACGCTCAGTAATTGCGGCCTAAACTTACCTAAACAGGATCAGCTTAAAACTGGCCGTTAGTAGAGGCGCACGATAGACAAAACGGTTCATTTGGCAAAAGAGAAGAAATTAAGAATTCTTTCGGTCGGGCGCACTGCCAACTGGCTCTTAGTTTTAGCGCCGTTAAAGCTGCATCGCACGAAACGATAAAAAACCCAGCCTGAAACAACTGGAGAGCTGAATCATAAAACGTAACGGAGTCTTACCGTAAGACTCTTACGAACAGGCGTCTTGCTGTTTTTCTTGTTTGGTTGTCCTGGTAAAGTGTTATCCTGGTTTGCTTAAAAAATAATTTCATCTGCAAAGGCTCAAAGGGCGTGGCCAAACAGCATATTAAAATAACATTATGGCTGCGTGCACGGGTAAACACGGGTTTTGGCTGCGTGCACGGGTGATATTTTTGAGTCCGCACGGGTGTTGGCTGGGTACACGGAGTTTGTGAACGGGTGTTGGCTGGGGGCACGGGATTCCTGCACGGGCGTTGGCTGCGTGCGCGGGAAATTATTTAAATTGTTTAATTTAAATTTAATTATATAATTTTGTTAGAAATTTTTTACATAATTACTACTTAGGAAACCTACTCACTTAACCCACAATTTCTCAACGAAAATACCTACCGCACGTACTGCGAAATTTGCTGTACATAGCAATTACAGAGTACTATGTTACCAGTTAATATCTATAGAAGTACTTGTTAGTGCAGTCCCACGAAGTACTTGAAAGTCACCGTAAGAAGATTCGAAGACGTGAGAATCTCTGTAAAGATTTTTTCCATGAAGATTTTTGTATTAAGGTAACGCCATTCCTGTGTAATATAGCCAAGTAAGAATTTCTGTCATACTTTGTGGCCGCTGGCCCGCTTATGAAGCATACAACCGACACCATTCACACTTGCATCGAGCCGCGTAGAAAACCTCTGAGTCGTAAAACAAAGCATCTGTAACTATTTCTATGAGTAGATTATGGCACACGAAAAATGTGTCAGAAACCGGTCGAAAAACCTGTTGTGACTGATAAGACCTGGAAAATTATAAATGTTACGACTAAAATTTGAAATCAAAAAAACTGAAATAGCCGTGAACACAGCTAACACCCGTGCGGATCCAAAAAGGTCACCCGTGCACACAGCCAACACCCGTGTCCAAACTCCGTGCACGCAGACAACACCCGTGCAAACACCCGTGCACGCAGCCAACACCCGTGTTTCCCCGTGCACGCAGCATCGACC